>NC_135715.1:124291277-124425209 GCF_964656455.1 Halichoerus grypus | reverse complement strand
ATCCAAAATAGAAACATGAATCTCTGTTCCCAGAGAGATTGTTAGTAAGCTGCTTGTGAGCAAGGTCATGCTTCAATTGCTTTGAAATCTCTGCTTTGCGCATAGTGGATACATACTAATAAATACCTGAGGAGTGACCCAGATCCATATATAGCATCATCTTATTCTTTTTAAGAAAATAGATACTGCATTTTAAAAATTCCAGATGCATACAGTTCCCTCCCTCCCTCCCCTGCCCCCCGCAGTACCTTCACCTCCCTGAAATTGGAGTGCATTATATAGTTGATGGCATGTTTGAGGGGTTGTCAGCCTGGATTCAAGTCCAGTTCTTCCGGAGGGGATTTCTGGATGTGTGTTTACTTGTGATAGCCACATGGGGACACTCTCAATCTGAAAGCACTTGAATTTAAATTCTCTGCTTGAGGTTTCCTTGTGCCACACCGGTTGTGTGGGTGTTGTACCAGCTGATAGTTCAAACTCTCAGCAGAGATTTTCTTTTTTCTTGTCTTCACCCAGTCACGAGCTTGAGACATGCACATCTCCTCGCTGTCTCTTTCAGCATGGTAGGTTGATTTCTTGTTTGCCTTTCCCCAGAGAATGTGACCTTCTGGTGTCCTCGTTGTCTGTGGCGCTCTTCTATCCGATTCCTCATTTCGGAGCATCTCTTATTTCTAAGTGGTACATAAAATAGTGGTGTCTGTTGTTGATTGTATCTTAGATGTGATGAAAGACAGTACTTTGAGGATGCAGTTATCTGGCTGATGCATGGCATTTGAAAGCCCAGACACCTTCTGTGGATTGGGCTGCCCGTGGGGCCAATAAGCTTATTTTGTACAGAAGATGGTTATGATGCCCTTGTGGGTCTGAAGGTGTGAGCCAATCTGGGTGACAGCTGATGCCTTAGCAGTGTTAATTCTGCTAAGCCTGTTTGGGGTTTGGAAAACAAGGTCCCACTATAGTTACTTCATCATGGTTCTTTGCTCTGCCTAAGGTTCACTGGGAGATGACACTCAGGTGATACAATCGGGAGGCCAAGTGGCATTTAATCAGAAGTCCCGATTCTTTTCATTAGCTCTCACTGAATACCCCGTCTTTTCCTTACTGGCCACACTTCTACTTTACGAACTTGCTGGTCAGCTGCATCCCTTTGCTTTTCTCATAGCAATTAGTCCTCACCGTTTCTTTGCTCTCACATGTGCATACCAGAATGCCCTCCTGAATTACAGTCTCCACTTGTCAACAGACTGTTTATTTCTCTCCTTCATGAATGTTGCCGACATTCTCTTAATGGTTCTGTCCCCAGGTGATTCTCTTCTTCTTTGGGAAAAGAGGCAGGAGGAAGAGAATTAACATATATTTATTGCCTACTATCGTCAGGTACTTTATGAAATTATTTTACATAATCCTCATAGCGGCCTGTGGCAGATAGTTATTATTATACTATTTTACATAAGAGGAGACTGAGGTTCATGGAGGCCAAGCACCTGCCCAAGGCCATAAAGCAGGTAAGGAGTTGAACCAGTCTTTGAAACCTGTGTCAGACTGCAAAAAGCCAGACTATTTCATTCTATCTCAGTGCTTCATCTGAGGTCTGAGCTTCACCGAGTTTTTGTTTGTTTGTTTTAGCTTCTCTTAGGCTCTCTTAAGTGATTTATCTACAATAAAGATTGAACACACATACAGAATTGAGCTAAAACAGATGCTGCGTCGGACTGCATCACAGGTATAGTTAAATGAAATTTGGGCTTCCATTTTGAGGGGTGTGTGTGTGTGTGTGTGTGTGTGTGTGTGTGTGTATTGTATACTTGTTGGTTTTGGTTACTGTGTTAACAGTTGAGAAATGTGTACTTTTACCTCAGTTAAAAACAAAAGCTGAGGCCTTGTTGACCCAGTTCTCAAACCTAAAAATCTTAAAATTAGCCTGGTATCTGCTTTGGTGTCTCATTTTTACATGGATGACTACTTTTGAGTTTCTTCCTCTTTAGGATTTGGGAAAGCATCAGTTGAAAGCAAACACTATTTTGTATTTACCTTTAGCTACATTCTGAGAATCTCTGGAACTTAAGATATAATTTATTGAGTAACTTTAATGTCCTAAAAGAAAATGATTTTAGAAACTTTTGTTTTTATAGGTATGATTGACAGACATCTAAACCACTCGGGGTGGCAATAATTGCAATAAAATTATATTAAAACACTTCAAGTATATATATATACCATATGATAATAACACATGAATACATGTTAAGCTAAAAAAAAACTTTTCTGATCAGTGTTACAACCCAGAGAGGGAGGTTTTATGGAAGCTAGGTGACATTCATAATTACTAGGTAAAGATTGAAATTCAGAAGTGTGTGTGTGTGTGTGTGTGTGTGTGTGTTTGTACACATACCTGTAACCCTACTAAGCCCAATTTATTACCTGGCCTCTTGGTCCCTACTGGCTGATCAGACCCAGCCATAATAAGCTTGGGTCATCTGAACTGGCCTCCTAATCTTACAGGCTCTACCGGCAACTTTGATGATTGATAAGTACTCTCAGGAGAGGGCATTAGAGAGAGGAGAGAATTCTGCCCCACAGTCCTCACTCTTGGTTTCTGAGCCAAGCCTTTTTTAATGATTCCACATTGGGATTCCTTATTCCTGATATGGCTCTGATCTGCTTAGTGTCTGACTTTTTCACACCCTCAGACCTGGCCAGGGTAGCCTGACTGCAGGCCTGGGGGCTGACAGGTGATGACTGAGACACGCCTTTCTCATCTTTTTTTTTTTTTTTAAAGATTTTATTTATTTATTTGAGAGAGAGAATGAGACAGAGAGAGGGAGCACGAGAGGGGGGAGGGTCAGAGGGAGAAGCAGACTCCCCGCTGAGCAGGGAGCCCGATGCGGGACTCGATCCCGGGACTCCAGGATCATGACCTGAGCCGAAGGCAGTCGCTTAACCAGCTGAGCCACCCAGGCGCCCCGTGCCTTTCTCATCTTTATCGAATAAAAAAGCTGAATGAAAAATGTAGGATTGAGTTGGTCAGTTGCAGTAACTTTGGGAGTTAGCCAACAATATTGAGGCCTGATTTTTTCAGTATATTTGTAATGTGTATTTGTTGTGCAGAAACTATATACAGCTGCCTTAGAGAAAAACAGGATAGACAATATTTTTAGTCTTGGATTTCTACAGAATTGAGCTATGAAATGTTGGAAGTGCTATGGTGGTGTTGTAGTGACTGCCAAATTCAAGTTTCACTCTATCACCTGCTGTTGTCATTAGTAGTGACAGGTTGGCCAATTAATCTGTCTCTTTGGAAAACTTTCAAAGAAAGACTAACTTACTTGACTTTTTGTCATTATAATCGTCTGTTTGATAATAACTCACTTTGGAACATCTTCAAAACTCATTTGCTTTAATGCCCTTTCAAAAACTCTTGGCAAGAAGATAGTTAAAGGCAAATATTGACAATTATATTTTTGGAACTTTAGTAGTACGCTATCCTGTAAATAAGCACACTGCAGTTACTCTTGGGCAATTTCAAACCTAACAGAAATCCTTCCTTACTGTATACAGAGAACTACATTGCAGAACGTGACAAGATTCCTAAATAGGAATTAGTCCACTCATGTGGGCCTTACAAGGGCAAGGATCTTTTCTTCATATCCCAGGGTTAATGACACGTTCAACAAATATTTGTTGAGTAAATGGGCAATTGAATGAATTTTAAAAAATGTATGACTTTTAAATAAATGGTAATCAAAGGTAAACTATTTTAAAAAATCAATGTAACATTCAGAAAGCTGCAGGGAAATAACATAAGAACCCATATATCTACCTGAAAGTATTAATAGCCATTAAGGTTTGCCACATATGCTTTACTTCCTTTTTTCTTTTTTAATAAAAGACAAAATTTGCCTTCCCTACTTCCTCACAGTTACCTCTCATTGTGAATTTTGAGACTACTGTTCATGTCTGGATACTTTTCCTACATTTATGTATATTAATAACATACAGTAGTGGATTATTTTGTGTTTTTAAATTTACATTTATGATATCATACTCTGTGATAGAGTTTCATTCTACAGTTTGGTCCTTGCAGACTTACGTTTTTGAGGAATGTCCATGTTGTTTACATATTGCATATGTGTTATATTTGTTTTATTGCTTAGTAGTTTTCTGTCTTATGCCATAATTTTTCTATTCAATTTTTGATGCATAATTAAATTGTTGCACATTTTTTTCACTGTTATGGAAATGTGCCCTTGATTATCCCTATCTGGATCTCTTTGTGCGCATGTAGGGAAGCTTCTCTGAGGAGGATTCCGGAAGTGGAGTGGAAAGTCTCGGTGTGTTGTTCTGAAAGGGCCGTCTTTATCCTTCCACCAGCATACAGGAAAGGACCTCTCCTCAGTAAAATGGGTTTTTTTAAAGTTCATGGTAGATGGATTAACTGCTACTTAATTTCACAAAATTCAAATTCTTTTTCATAACCATAGAGGAGAAAGGAAGACAACATAATACATAAAACACTTGTGAATGAAAAAAAGGGATAGTCATGGAACGAAATAGAAGGTATTAGATTAAAAGGCCTTTTGTTGCCCTCCATTGGGGTTGCTTTGAACTACACTGAAGTGCATCTCATTCAGAAAGGGTGGTGGCTAAACCTCCCAGTGACATTCCCAGTTGACAAGACGATGTAATAATCATTTTCAGCCCAAATACCCAGTCTTGTAGCAGCCTGAACGGATGCTGTTTGAGAGGCATATTAGGAAATGAAAGTAGGTATCTAATGAAAGGTTCTGGATTAAATAGCTTAAGTGGGTAAGAATCAGCTTTCACAGCCATTGGATTAACCATCCTGACCACTCTGAACATCTTCGTGAACCTTTTTTTTTTTCTAGAAAAGATATCTCTTTTCTGTGGAGGCTCCTATTAGCAGAAATGAAACCGTAATTTTGTCAGAAGGAAAAAAAAAAAGCATTATGACTAATTTTATTTTATGTATTTTATCATGTTTTGTTTTTGTCTTTTTTTTCCCCTCTCTCTCTTCTGACAGTGGGCTCTGTTTTCCTCTCAGTTCTGCAGGAAAAGCTCATTTCCTTGCCATGCTTTTCCTTTCATGTATAAATAGCAAGGGTTAGACTGCCTTTTTAACCCCAAATCTCTTCCATTCTTCTCAGATACTCATTCTTCAACCGAAATGTCTATCTAAATCGAGCAGATGACCATGGCTAATATGATGCTCTTTACCTTTTGTTTAAATTCTCTGTTTTTCTTGTCAACGATTTTTATTGTTGAGAGTATCATTTCTATCTACTCAGTACTAGAATCTCAAATATCACGTGGTTGTCAAGTTCCTTCTGGGTCTACTCACTGTCCTTGTAGTCAGCCTTCCCTTTCCTGCTCTAATCTGACCAGAGTGATATGTAAATTATAGGTCAGGAGAAGGTTTCCTCAGGGATGCTACCTTGAAACCCCCCCAGAGCGAAAGGCATATATAGGAGCAAAGGGCAGGGATCCTGTCCTTGTCATCTCAGTATAGTACTTAGCACGTTTGTGAACTCAGTAAATTCTAAGCACAAACTCTTGAATGTCCACTTGCCAGTTATTTGTGATAAATGGCACAAAGCAGACTGGTTTTCCTCAACACACAATATGCGTTCAGGCCACTTGAATACCCTCTCCCAGAGAATTTGGTGCCTGTTCAAGTTTGGGGCCCCTAGGGCTAAGTGGAAGAGAATTTGGGAAGGAAATCAGTGGGGGCAGAGCATGTAAAACAACAATAGCTAAAACATAATAATAACTCGCGTTATCTGTTGTTCTGGGTCATTGGCTCTGCTCCTTGCCCTCCATTGTCATAGAAAACTTAATGCTGAAAGAAATTATAAATCAAGAAGGTGACAATGGTGGGCCATTCAGCTGCCTATTAGCCCGAGGAATTCTTTTAGATAAGCAGAAGGCCACATGGCTGATGCCTAAAAGAAGCAGCACGTCCATGGGAAATTCAACTCTCTCCTTTCCCTGACTCCCTTTCTATTACATTCTACTGGAAATTTATATTTGTGAAGAATTTTTGAGTCCTTTGCTGTAGGCAAATACTCGTGTGGGCCTAAAGGGAGGTTATAACTCAGGGAGGAAGGCAGTGCGTGGCAGCCATGGATGAGCTAGGGAGGGGAGTGCCTTCCTCAGTCTTGGTAGCCCTGTGCTCTCTCTGCAGCCCCTGAGCTCTCAGAGCCTGACCAGCCACGTGGTCCCTCCTACCGGAGGGGACAATGGGGCCGGCTCTGCCCCTTCAGTGACTGACCACGGGATCGAAGTCACACCCTGCCCCTCCACTTACTTGAATTGGATTGAATTAAGTTCTAGAACTGCAGACAAAGCCATAGTCACCCTGCCTACCTCTGATGTTTGTAATGCCACCACTTTCTTGCTTTCATCAGAGCACTGTCCCTGTTTTTTTTTTTTTTTTTTTAAAGCACAGTTTCTTAAGAGGATAGCATTAAGCTTCGCTGTGCATTTAGCTCTTACTGTAGTAGGCTGGATGAAGAACAAAGACAACAAGAGGGTGCTGTATGTCTTCAGAAGAGCTCCAACAAGGCCACCAGAAAGGGAGGTTGGGGGAAGGTCATTCCTCAGGGAATTTAGGGACCAGAGAGAAAATGCACCTCCTTCCTCCCCACCTCACGTGTTTTATTCAGTGTGGTTGTTTTGTTAGTGAAACTAGAATAAACTGAGTCCACGCCAGGATTTTGGCAAAACAGCCAAAGAGAAAAACACAAAAAAAGTAACAGGTTTTCTGTGGTTGAAAAGAGAATGAGTACTGTTGCTGCAGCAGCTTCTGGAACTTTCTTCTCCTGGTAGCTTCCAGAGGTCTGACCTGTGGCCAGACCCCAGCAGTTAATTGTACAGTAACCTTAATCGAGACTCAGTCTCTCTGAACTGCAGTGTCCGTATCAGCAAGTTGTGGTTTGTGGGACCCCAGGTTGTTGATCCCCCAACCCCGTGGTGACATGCTGAGTGATGAAGGTGCCCAGAAGTGGTCGCCACCTCCTTTCCCTTCTGCTCCTCTCGCTTGGTACCTTTCAGAGTCATTAAATGGCCTTAATTTCCTATTCCCCACAGAAAGCAGATGCGTCCCGAAATTTATGACCAGAAGCGGGACATTCACCTTGATTGCCTTGCTTCAGGTGAAGATGGAACAGTTGGGGCGGGATGGGGTCATCACCTGTTTCAGGGAGACTCTACTTTCTGTGGGCCTTCTTGTTTTAACTTATCTACAAGGTTAATGGATTTAATTATGTGTTAGATTGTAATTAAGGATTCTTCCCAGTTAGTGATGCTGGTGTAGGAAAAGCCATAAATTCTCCCATGTCTCAGTTAGCTTAAACTTGAAATAAAATAGTGTTTAGATGAAGTTCCTCTCTCCTAATATATACTTTTGTGCACATTGGGTTCAATCAATATTGACGAACTGATCTTTTAGAAAGAAGATAAGTGCATTAAACCTTATCTCATCTGTCCAGTAAGTCAGGTGCTATGCTTCAAGTATTAGTCTCAGGAACTATTCTGAAACTTTACTTTCCAAGTAATGGAAAAGTGGAATAAATTATTTACTGAGAACTTCGGTTATAAAATGCTCCCTGATCACCTCAGGCAATAAGATTAACTGTGTAAGGGGAGATAATATGCGATTTGGTCAACAGTTAATAATGATTAATGAGTGGAAGAAAGAGGAAAATATTTTAAAATAGGTCAGAAATGTAATGTTTCTGTCGGCTTGTATTTCTGTAGAAAAATTTAAAGCTAAGCATATGTATCATTTTCAGTTTTTTGAAATATGCCATTAAGAATTATGGATTTAAAGTTCCCCCAAATGCATTTAATCTTTTAAGCATTTGTGCTATTAAAAAGATCATGGAGGATCAAGTAAAAGCATTTTAAATGTAAATCTTGTAAGCAAGAAGAATGGCAGCACTCTGTGTGGTGTCCTGTTTATTTTTCTAAGATGAAAGTAAATGGTGTGTACTTAGGAAGCCTACTAGAGTTTTTTGGAAGGGTGGTAACAACTTATTAGCCCTAAACAAGAGTGGATACTTATAGGAAATAGAAATACATATGCCAGTGTTAGAAAAGAGACCAAGAAAGCTCTCGATTCTACATGAATGAAAACTATCTGAAATGCCATAGATGGTCTGTCAGTAGAATTCTTTGGAACAAAAATGCTGACCGGGTGAAGGCCCAACAATTTCCAAATGTAATTGCATCACAAGAACAATTAGCCCACACGGTGGGCATTAGGTCTTGTCTCCAGCAGAGCCATAAAGGTGCTGCCTGAATTTCTGAGGAGCTATTTATGCTGATGCAGTTTTTGCCAGGGTGCCTCTGATTTGTGGTCTAAAAGAGTCAAAGCAGCAAATAAAGACTGTGTGAGTCTAAAGTGGGTGAAACATAGGGACCTGTCCCATCCAAGAAGCCATTCTCCACACTTGCATGTACATAGTATATATTATTGGCCTTTGTGTTTAACAGTTTCTCTGGAGATTTCCTTCTGAGACCCAGAGCCCCGAGGCATAACCCACGGTGCTTACTACGGGTGGAAGCAACTTTTTAGGATATGGTTGCCGTATAACAACCTCTCTGCTCCATATAAATAAAGACTTCCGTAACTTCAAATATTAGTAACTGGGGAGAAATGTAATTTCATGTATGAAACAACTTCTATAGCAAGTTTCTTGATTCGCTTTTAAATATTGACAACTGGAAGGATTACTGAGAATAATGAAGGTGCATGTTAATCCAGTTACAATCACTGTACCTGAGTAAATATCCAGGGTTACACACCGTAAAAAGAGTTACCGTCTGTTTGCTGTCTCATGTAATGTGCAGCACAGAGTCTCTGTAGCAGAGTATCTACTTAATAAATATCAGTTAAATAAATAAATGAATTTGGACAACCAGGCTGTAATAGAATTAGGTCTAAAGAGGAGAGGTAACTGGGTGTCTGAATAAGGTGATCAGTAAAGCCCAAGTGTGATGATATGCGAAAGTTGATGCCAGCAATATTTGGACTGTAAGAGATATTGAACATACACTAGAGAAATCTTTCTGTCTGTGTATAGTTGTACTCTTATGCAATCGTCTGCCTCCAAAGTGGTGGGTTGCACCCAACAGAGCCAGGAAATCACTGAGGAAGTCACACGATACGTGAAAGTGTGACATTCAGGCTGGCGCTGATTCATGCACAACTCAAATATTGTATGCTTTACAATTTGTTTAGCAAATCTCTGGTCTGTGTTTTGAATCCTGTTTTCCAGCTTCAGGGTGGGTTTGTGATATTTCAATACTTACCTTACTTGAGAGACGAAAGCAAATTGTGGCTGTGTTTTGGAGCCATTAGTACTGCAAGAAATTGTGCTGTGTTTTTTGCCCACCCCAGTTGTGGCCGCAAAGCTTAGGAATCGGACCGTGCTCAAATGCAAGCGCTGCTGCTTATTAGCTGTGAGAGCCTAACAGAGTTGCTTCACCTCTCTGAGCCTCAGTTTACCTCTCTGGAAAATGAGGACCCTACTACTAATTCACAGGATCATTAGTCTTCTCAACCTCTGTTAAGCTACACAGAGTCCGTCGGAACTGGCTACTAGCTCAGGTTTGCTGGAAAGGAAGTGCGTATTTTCTGGGTTTGGCACAGCGACTCTACTATTACTGTTGATGAAATGGCCCACAGAGAACAAATACAGGGCAAAGTAGACTTTATGAAAATGTGTCGAATTGGCCTGGTTGGAATTCAGAAGACTATGGGTGCTGCAAGAGGAGGTCGGAGAAGCAAGAAGCAGCCGAATTGGGGGGAAGGGGCGCTCAGGCTGCGTGCCCGATGGCAGCGGTTGGGTAGAGCTGATAACCTGGCAGTGCGGGGCTGGACTGGACACAGTATGAAGAACAGGAACAACTCGAAGAGCTTTGGCTCCAATTTGGTGGAGGAACAAATAGTCCTACATATCTTAGTATCTCTTGAGGTTGTTATTAGTAATAGGCAGAACATGATAGCTAATGTTTAAATTATGCTCAGTATATTGTGAAGCATTAGGAGAACTTTAAATTATGCTTGGGATATTGAGCTCAAGAAAGCAGGAAAATCTAAAATATGACTTAGAAAGCTTGTCATGAAAAGACTTAAGGTAGAAATCTGTATTGTATTTAATTTAAGCCTTAGTTATCTAGATTAAAAACAACGACAGAGCTTAACCTGGAATTCATTTGCAAAAGCCCCAGTTAGAGGGAGCTGACTCTTGGCTTGGAGATATTGCAGTTAGCAACAGTTTCCTCACCTTTCAAATGGAAATAAAATTACTCCCCATTATAGAGCTAGTAAGAGTTTTAAAATAATCCCTGGAAAGCCTTAGCACGGTACCTTAGCAGCATAGTACCTGCCAAATAAAGGTTAGCTTTCATTATAGGTGTGTTCTTACTATGAATGTTACAACTGCTATTTTACCTTTTCCAGATTAGTTTTCTGAAACCATTAAATTCCACTCCTTTTGTATCACCTGGAGGTCCTTGTTCTGGACTCCTTTGTTTGGTCTAGATGTCCTTTTCTTTCATTCAGTTTCCAAACATTGTTTTTATATTGGAGAAATTGCTGCACATTAAAAGCTTGGGAAAAGAGTTTATATTCCATCGTTGTGTGCTCTCTTTCTCTTCTTTCTTGGCTGGGTGTTGGATATGTCCTCACCATGTGTGTTCACAGTTTTCCTTCCCAAGCTCTAAGTCGTGCCCATGCGTCCCTGCTGCTTGCCAGCCAGAGTCCATATGCTGAAGTGTGCAAGTATGTTCCTGTTAGTCTTTGTCCAATCTGCAACTCCATTTCTCTTCTCCTTTCCTCTCCCTCGTCCTGCTTGTAATGTTTCTTTTGGTTTAACGAATTGTCACAAAAACATTCTTACAATGAGACTGTGCTTCATCTCCTTTTTGTGACATAATTGTGACTTAAGTGAATTTGTTCTTAACAGAGGGAAGGATTGTGCCATTTCTACACAAACAAAAATAATAGCTTTCACTGTTTCTTATATGCCATTCATAAAGTGTCAGCTCAGGTAGAAAAGACCAAGGCTTCAACTGAAGTTAAAATGAAAAATCTGAGTTTCAGTCAATGTCAGATACTAGTCTTTATCTTGACAAGAGGACTTACACACTTTGGAAAGGTAGCTGTGATTAAATATTTGTTGGCACGTACCATGTGGCATTCTAGGAACCAGGATCTAGCCGTACTGTAACTTTGTACACTCTCCTATTCAGAGAAACAAGAGCTACAGGGGTGGGTCAGGTTTAACTTTCGAGAATGATCAGAGACAAATATTTTCCAGATGAATATAATATTTGACTGATGGATGTTCAAATAACGATTATCCTAAATGTACTGAAAAATCAAATAAATGGAGTAGTTTTCCATCTCATGAGTAATTCTACCTAAAAGGAATTTTAATTCCTCACTTCAGAGTGATATTTTAAAAAATGTAAATCTGATCCTGTTGTCACCCCACGCCCAAACAGACGACACTGCCTGAAACCTTCAGTGGCTTATGGGTACCCTGAGAAGGAAGTACAATCTCTTTCATAGAACCAGGATGCCTTCGAGGAACTGGCCCGCGCGCTTCTTCCGCTTCTTCACCAGCTCCCTGGCACACTGGCCATCCTTCACTTCCTCATGCTCCATGTCCACCCTGCCTCAGGGCCTGCCAGGACCATTTCCCCTCTTTCGGAATGCTTCTACTCCCCGTTCTTTACATGGTTAATTCCTCCTCAGCCTATACTTCATTGTCACAGTTTCCTGGGAGGGCTTCCCTCGTTCCCTGGTTTAATTTGGAGCCCCCAAACTTTTCACGGTCTCCTGTCCTTTAACTGTATGACCTTTACCACAGATTGTAACTGTATATTTATTTGTGTGTTTCTTTAGGATCCATCTCACAAGTAGATCGTAAGCCCCGTGAAGACAAGGATTCTGACTTAGTCATCAGTATACGTGCGTAGTGCCGGGCACAGTGCCTGGCGGATACCAAGCACTCAGGAACTCTGTGCCAAATTGGTAAACACTCATGTAAGGTTGCAAGAGAAGAATACATAATTGAGATGGTTTGCATGTGTCTTTGCTTCTTTTCTCTCTCTAGTTTGCTGTAAATATTCCACATCTCATGTGATTTCCTCAACAAAAAACATATTAATATTATTTTAGTTTGAGTAGCAATGACATTTATTGAGTTATGAGCTGGGTGGTTCTACACACAGAGGTACATTAGATGTAGCTTCCCCTTAATGAAACTCATAATAGAAGCAGAGAGATAAACATTGAACTCTTTGGAAGGCAGCATAAGGATAGTACCCAAGGGCAGGGAATGATACTGGAAGGACAGATTGGACTTGGGTTCTGGATCATATGGGTGATTTTGCTTACAGGTTTGGGTGCTATTTTGTAGGCCACAGAGGCCATGAAATATTTTAAGCTTGTGCGTGAGAGAGCAAATCAGTGTTTTAGAAACATAATGCTGGAGTTCTGTCTGAAGACCTTACCCAGAGAGTTCAATTGAGTGGTGGCAATGACTTGCTGACAGAGTGGGACAGAAGAGGGCAAGGAATAACAGCCCAACTTTGCAGAAGTTGGGTTGTTATGGGAAGAGAAATAATGATGGGATCTCTTTTTAAAATCTTTCTTTTTTAAAAAAATTATGACAGTAATATGTGCTTAATAGAGAGAATTTGGAAAATGCAGCAAATTATAAGAAAGAAAATAAAGATTACAATATGGTACTGGCAGGGAAATAAGAGTCAAGAGAAAGTGCTCTTCAGATGGTCAAAGTGAGGGGTGATCTTTTGGAAAAGATCCAGAAGTATCTTCCTTTATAGAGATCCCTTTGTTTGTTTTCAGGTCCTGATTTTATCCACTTAGAGGGGCCACAGCCTTCTTGGTCTCAGGGCTTTTGCTTTTTTTTTTTTTTTTCCTCTGTCTGGAGTAGTTCCTCTTGCTGTTCCTCCTCTCCTCCTTTTACCTGGCTAATTTTTACTCCTTCAGGCAAATAGTAATAATAATAATAAGCATCATAATAATAACAATACTTGCAGAAACATATGTTGATCACTTGCCAGTTGCTAGTCACTGTGGTTAGTGCTTCCATTTGTTATGTAGTTTAATCCTTACAAGATTTCTATAAGGCAGGTATGGGATCTCATTCTTTTTTTTTTTTTTTTAAGATTTTATTTATTTATTTTGAGAGAGAGGGAGAGTGAGCAGGGGAAGGGGCAGAGGGAGAGAGAGAATCTCAGGCAGTCGCCCCACTGAGCATGGAGCCCGATACAGGGATCCCTGAGATCATGACCTGAGCCAAAATCAAGAGTCAGATGCTCAACTGACTGAGCCACCCAGGCGCCCCATGATGATCTCATTCTATGGATGAAGATACTAAGACACTGCCACATTAAGTGACTTTAGCAGGGATAAATATCACTCCTTAGCATTCCCTAGGAAAGCCTTCTCTAACTGCTCACATCCCTGACCTAGTTAGGAACTATAATGTGTTCTCATAGCCCCTAAGTTCTCCTGGAAGACTTGTATCACACTAGAACTTACTTGCTAAAGGTGGATCTTCCGTGTTAGATCATAAGCCCTGTGAGGGCATGTTCTATGTCTGTCTTGTTCCTGGCTGTCCCCTCCCGTGCTTAGCTTTGTGATCACATGGCACACAGTAGGGTGTTCAGTTAACCAACCAATTGACACTAAAGACTGCTGCTCTTGTGGTAAGGTTAGTCTCAGCCTGTAATGCACCAACCTCATAAAAGCACCCACATTGGAAGAGGATCCTTGTTAGCTAAGCTCCATGATAGCCCTGGGGCCTTGAGATAATGAGGGCTTTGGGATTTTCTGGGGCTTAAATGCCTCTAGATCAAACTGTGTATCTTCTTTTCCATCTCCTTTCAGTTTCCTTTATTCCGTGGTGCCATCTCATAATTGATTTGATTTTCCAGGCCTTGAACTAGTCACATCCTCGTGCAAGTCTAGACAATAGGGACTCCAGGTCTGCCAAGGTTGATGTTCAAATTCTCTAAGCAGCTTATTTTAAGGGTTCAAGTTTGGTTTTATTCAGGTTTTATCCGTCTGATTTTCATTAAACTTTGAAGGCTTTATAATTTGAAAGAAAAAAATAAGAGATCATAGAAGATGATTTTTCAAGGTAATGCTGCATTAAAAGTTTGATTTTCGTGTTTTTTCTGATGGATTGGATTTAAGTAGATCTGACAATTACCAATAAATGGATTTCTTTAGTACAAAGAAATAAACTCTTAATTTTTACAGTTTAGTTTAAATGTGGGTTGCACTGTACATTTTAAAGTAAATACAGGAGTTCCCCCCACCCCCACTCCCCCCCCTTATCTACGGTTTCACTTTCTGGGCTGTCAGTTACCCATGGTCAACCATGGTCTGGAAACTGATGAGCCTTCCTCTGACATATTGTCAGAAGGTCAGTAGTAGCCAAATGCTGTATCACCATGCCTGTGACATTCACCTCACCTCTTCTCATCACGTAGACATCTTATCATCTCACGTCATTGCAAGAAGGGTGAGTGCAGTGCAGTAAGATATCTTGAGAGAGAGAGACTATATTCACATAACTTTTATTACAGTGTATTGTTATAATTGATCTATTTTATTATTAGTTATTATTGTTTATTTCTTACTATGCCTGATTTATAAATTAAGCTTTTTCATAGGTATATATGTAAAAGCATAATATTTGGTTTGCTACTATCTGCAGTTTCAGGCTTCCACTGGGGGTCTTGGAACATATTCCCTGTGGGTAACGGGGGACTACTGTATATTTTTGGATTAGTTTTGGACCTGTTGTTTATCTATTCTATTTATTGAGAGATAAGAACTATGAAGGCACTGGAAGGTGAACGCTCATTTCAATAGATTAATCTCCGATATTTTGAGCACAACAACCAACATCCAAAGAGCAAGCATTTGAATTAATTTTGACATAAACAAATACATTTAAGGATCCTCACTATTTCTTTAAAGTTAATATGATGTGTCAAGAAAAGAAACACTCTATGAATTTTTTTTCTAGTTTAGACATTAATTGTTTTTGTTTTTTGATTGTTTTTGCTTTTGTTTTCCCCTTGAAAATTGGTCACGGTAAGTAAGTAAAGCAGTTAAGGCAGGTCAACCTGAGTTTCAAAATATTGGCTTGGGAGCTACTTCAGTCTTTATCTTTGTCTTCCTGTTTATTTATAGACTGGAAAAGGAAGACAGCCTTTCCTGCTTTTGCAGTTTCCTAATGATGATATCTCAGTTTATAATGAATAAATCCAAAGGAAGAAGGCATTCTTTATACATCTACAGAAGAAACCATCGCTCTTAAAAGCTGGGGGTCAGGGTTGTTAGGTTCAAGTGGTTAAATGATTTTCACCATTTCACTTTATTTAAAAATTAATGCAACTTTTTCAAAAATTTCTTAGCCTTAAAATGTATTCGGTCTGTTACTATAAAAAGAATATCAGAATAGACAGTATTATAAAAGGATATAAAGATATAATTGTTGTGAGCCATAGTAAAACTAACTCTTTTGGCATTTCATGGCTGGTCCTGATAATTTTGTTACCTTTGGCGTGAAATTAAAGTTAGTAGAGCCTATGATCTGATTACCCCTATTTATAACAATATTTTGCATTCATTCAATCAACACTTTCTAAGAGTGCTGAGTGCTAAGAATTCATAGATGAGTAAGACCTAGCCTGTGCTTTTGGAGAGTCCATAGTCTAGGGGAAAAGGAGATGACTTAATCTTCTCTGTGGTCATCAAGAGCATCATCCAATCCACTCTAAGAGCCACTGTAGGCTCTCTTGACCCCCTGTGCTCAGAGGAGCCATGTTCCAGTCTGTCTTGATTTTTGAGTCTTCAGAATTTCAGCAAGTTAGTTAGGAATATTAGAAAGAGTGGGGCAAGACTCCTTCATTAATCCATTCACTCATAAGTATAAGCTGCCCTTTGTGGCAGAGATGTCCTGTGCCACATACTAACGATATAAGGTGAGAGCCCATTGATGTCTTCAAGGAGCTTACAGTTCAGTGGGGGAAAAAAACAAGTCAATATACATAATTTCCCCAGCCAGAACAGTAAGGGCAATGAGATCAGTAACCATAGACTTTTGTGAACAATGTAGTAGAATCAGCCAGAGACAGGGCTGTGGATTTAGCAACCCCGTTTCAGTTTCCTCAGGCAGCTTCATTTCCCAGCTTCTTTTGTAGTTAGGGTGGAGCCCTGTGACTGGGCTGTGGTGAGTGGAATGTGGGCAGAAGTGATGTACTGGATATAAAATCCTTCACTCTCCTTCTTCTCTTTCTAAGATGACCTCGGAGGCCAGATATAGAAGATGGCAGCATTATCAGATAGAAGGAGCCTGGCTCCCTGAACGATTGTGTGCAGTTCACTCACCCACCTATAAACACTGACCCTCCAAACAATATTGAATTGTAATATAAATGAGAAATAAGCTTTTATTATGTTAAGTCCTTAGATTTGAGCTTATTTTTTATAGCAGTTAATTGTACTGATTAATGTACTCTATCTCCACTCTAAGGATATCTGCCCCTAGTAAGCATTAATTATGTAAAGAAGGAGGAGGAAGAGTATTCCGGGTGGCTAACAACATATAGGGGAGGGAGAAAGGTTGGAGCTTTCAGGAAACAGTAAGAAGTTTGGTGTGGCCAGGTGTAGTGGGAGTGAAGGGCAGTATTTAAGTGATGGGACTGGAGAGTAAAGTGAAGGGCAGATCATGGAAAGCTTTGTGAGCCAAGCTAAGGGAAAACCACCTAGACTTGAGAGGAAAGCAGTGTAAGGGATAAAGTGTGTAATGGTGATGTTCAAACAGTAAAGAATAAGAACTAACCCAGATTTGGTGAATGGCTTAATACTAGAAACAATTTCTCATAATTGAGGTAATTTTTAGTAATGGACATGCTTTTAGTGGGTTTTCCCACACACATGGTCTTCAAAAGTTTGTGATCATAGACCTCATTGTGCTAACATGGACATGGACATGGACATTGATGGAACATGCGGGAATGTTCCACTTGAAGAGGAGGGAAATTGGAAAGACTATAATCATTATCTTCAAGTATGGATAGCAGGTGGAAGAGAATTATACTTGACTAAATGGTCCCAAAGGGCTAGTTAAACAATAGGTAGAAGGGTAGGGAGACAGATTTGGGTTCAGCATAAGGAAGAACTTTCTGTCATAATTGCCTGAATAGCAATTGTTCAGTCCTAGAGAAGATGGCAATGCGTTTTAAGAACAAGAAGTGTTGAAATAGACTGGCACCACAACTTGGAGATACTATGATGGAGGTGGTTCAGGGATTGGATGAGGCTGGGATTAGAAAACTTTTGATGTTTTTGCTAATAATAGTCTCATATTCTTTGATAGTTAATTTAAACTATTATGAAGGCCAACTTTACTTATATTCACCCTGATTTCAAAGTCAAGGAAGTGCACAAGGTTAAAAAACTTCCAGAGAGAAAACTATGCCTGCACAGAAATGTCTTTACCCAGAGCTAACCATTTGGCACTTACTACATACTTTTTGTTGGGGCTGATGAATAGGCATTTAGTCTGGTTAATATGGCTAAATGACCTTACAATGATATCACTGAATGATATCTCCAACAGAGTGTCAAACTCCAACAAGAAGACAGTAGGGTGAATGAAAAGGCAGATACTATCTTCCTCTGCCATATTGGGGGAAAAAACTTTCTCTTAACTCCCTTATTTATCAATGCCAGATAGCCCAACTATTCCTCTACATTGTCAGAATTTCTCTCATCGCTGCCTGCGAACTGACGAATGGGGATTGATTGGTCTTGAATGTGCACTGTAGCAAGACCCAGCTTTATTTAAAATACCATTAAGATGCAAACACATTATGGCTGCTCTGAAGGCTTTCTCTTACAACATGAATTATTTAAATAGCTTCTTAATAATTGCATTGATTTCCACAGTTAAAAGCAGTTGAGATTATGGAATCTGCTCGATACCACTTAAATGTTTATAGATGTTCAAGTTGACAAAGACCTTTTAGACACTGATAATTCCTTGCACTAGATTGGAATGCTGGAGATTTAGCATTACCAGGAGTGCTCTGTGATTAATTTTAATAAATCAGGAGCACTGTAACGGCAGCCATTTAAGGTCTTCATTCTTACTCCATTTTATTCCCAGAGTCATTGCCTGAAAATCTAGTTATGCTAAAAATCTGACCAAAAACTTTTACATTTATATTGATCAGAAGCTTTTATGTTTCTTTTGCAAAGATCAATACAGTAAACGTGTCCTAACCTGCGTGTATTGATGCATATATTTTAAAAATCTATGAATATTTATAGTGATAAAATCCAATAAGATTTCAGTTTCTTAGATGCTTTTAGTACCCTAGGAAAGAGGGGCAAGTTTACTAGTATGCAAAGAAATGATAGGTGAAGCAAAAATTAGATCTTTTGTTCTCTTTGATTCTCTCCTTATTTGGAAGAGTCTGGGAAGAGTGATTTCCATAGTCTCTTAGTCTGCTCAGGTTGCCATAACAAAATACCATAATACCATAAATGGGGTGGGTTAAAAACCGAAAAATGTATTTTCTCACAGTTTTTGGAGGCTGCTAGTATGAGGTCAGGGTGCCAGCATGGTCATGTTCTAAAGAGAGCTTTTTTTTATTTTCCTGGCTTGCAGATGACTGTCTTCTCGCTGTAGGCTCATAGGGTCTCTCCTTGGTGCATGCGCTTGGAGAGAATTTACCAGCCCTGCTGCATTAGGACCCCACCCTTATAACCTCATTTAACTTTAATTTCCTCCTAAAAGCCTTATCTCCCAATATGGTTACATTGGAAGTTGGGGCTTCAACATAATGAATTTTGGGGAGATACAATACAGTCCACAGCACATATGAGTGGGTTCTGGAGTCAGACTGCTTGAGTTTGAATGTGACCTGGGGCTAGTTACTTAGCCTCTCTGTTTCTTGGTTTTGTATAAACTTAGAATGAAGATAGTAATTCTTTCATGGCTTTATCATGTTGAATAAATGAGTTAAGACATGCAGTGTACTTAGTGTATGGCATCTAGTAAGTGTTCAATAAATGTTAGTTATTACCAAATATCTGATTAGATATTTGTACCTTTAGCTAAGACTTTTGTGATTTTATATATGTGATACTCAAGTACTTCATCTTTATGGATATCAGTGAATACTGACACTGGGAATACACAGCATGCCTTTGAAATATTCCCCCTGAATCTTGATAGATGCTTGAATATAGGAGAATAGAATATATTTTACTTTATAAAGTTCTTACAAAGAAGTTTTTCCCATCAGTGTTGATCTGGTCTCCCTACTCCTCCCCATTCTGTCCAGCACTTCAGAATGTCTACTCTCCAAAAAGACTTAGGACCCTCTACTGTTTATCACTGAAAGGTTTCAGGATGACATTGTGTGCATTCTACCAAAAAGCAAGGGCAGAGTAACTGTCCTAGCAACAGAAAAAGGAATTCTCTACATTTCCTGTTACTTTACTTAGCGCATGCACACACACACACATGCTTTCCTTCTTGTAAAATTAAAAATAAAACACATGATTATATAACTTATTGCTGTGGAAATCAAGGTACTTTATTTTAGAAATTCAGTAGTCTTTCAATTCTACTTACAGGGAGTTTGGGGTCAAAGATAGCCTTATTTAGTTAGTGTCTTGGAAAGTTAAGTAGAAAATAGTGGACAACTTACCAGTAGCTCTACGGGCAAGGTACAGTTGCCCAACTTATTGGCCAATATTCTATTTCCTATGTTAAACTGAACACCGACTAGAATTTGAATTGAATTAAAAAGGTGGAGAAAGTACACTTTAACTGATTCTCAAATAATTATTTTTTCAAGATTTGTAGCACATACTATCAGATGGTCTCCATTCCTTTGTGGCTCTTTCTAAGTCTAAAGGAGGAGCTGTATTCTCTATAAATATCAATCAAGGTGGTTTCCTTTTGGCAGGCAAGGTTTAAAAAGGGGGGGGAGGGTTGGGGAGAGGAGAAAAAGCAAGCTAGAAAATGCCCATGAATTCTCTTAGCCCTCTTCATAGAAAACAGTCTTTTCCTGCCTTCTGAATTCATGTTGTATGAGTTGGGCGCATTTCTTACCTCCCTATCCCATTTTGAGTACATGAATGAATCATGGATATTTTATACTTATAAACATTTCATTTTAAATAGTTGTACCTATGAGTGAGATTATAAGACTTTTACTAAAATTAGAAACCTAAGAGTCTTTATATCTGCGCTCCTGTTAAAAAAAAAATAAAATGAAATATTTATATAGTGCAGTGTCTAGCTGCTATAGGACGTGCAATTTAAGTGATCTATCCCTGTAATACTTTTCAGTGTTGGGATGGCCAGTTCTACTAGAATATTGAATGCAATAGAAAATAAAATCAGCATGGTATGGGCATGTACAACTTGCATGTAAACTAAAGTGTTAAGCATAAATTATATTTAAATGTACTGGGTTCCAACTATTTATTGAGAAATAGTATTGAATAGTGTAAATAAATATATACATGCATGCATACATACATACATAATAGTATAATATTCTTATTCTGGAAAGAAAATGAACATTGACACCTATCTCCATACTAAAAAATTGGTTTTGGGATGCCAGGGTGGCTCTCAGTCAGTTAAGGGTCCAACTCTTGATTTTGGCTCAGGTCGTAATCACAAGGTTGTGAGATTGAGCCCCGTATCAGGCTCCATGCTCAGCATGGAGTCTGCTTAAGATTCTTTTTACCTCTCGTCTGCCTTTCCCCCTGCTTACTCACTCTCTAACTAAATAAATAAAATCTTTTTCAAAAATTAAAAAAAAAAAATTGGTTTCATTGGAATCATAGACCCAAGTATAAACTCAGAACCATAAATCTTCTAGAAGACAAAAGAGGATGTCTTTGTGATCTCATAGTAGGCAAAGATTTCTTGGACACCACACAAAAAGACAAATCATAAACTTAAAAAAATTGTTAAATTGGACATCATCTATATTAAACATTTCTGCTCACCAAAATGTACCTTTAAGAAAATGAACGGACAGTTACTGACTGGGACAATATTCACAGCATGTATTCACATGACAAAGGCCTTGAATCCAGAATACATAAAGACTTGAGCAGATACTGCACAAAAGAATATCTGTGAATGGCCAATAAGCTCATAAAAGGTGCTCGACATCATTAGACATCAGGAAAATGCAAATTATAGCCACAGTGAGATGTCATTTCACATCCACTAGAATAGCTAAAATAAAGAAGACTGCCAACACTGATTATTGGGGAGGATGTGGAGCACCTGGAATTCTCAGTCATTGCTGGGAGTATAAAATGGTCTAATCACATTGGAGAACCGTTTCACAATTTTTTTTATAAAGATAAACATGCATCTACCATATGACCCAGCAGTTTGACTCTTAGGTATTTACCAATGAGAAATAAAAATATAGGCCCACAAAAAAGCTTGCATAAGAATGTCTATAGCAGTCTTATTCATAAAGCCCCAAACTGGAAACAATCCAAATGTCCATTAACAGGGAATGAATAAGCAAATTTCTTTATAATGGAGTACTACTCAGCAGTAAAAAAGAATAAACTACTGATTGAAGCAACATCGATGAATCTCACATACGTGCTGAGTGAAAGAAGCCTGTTGCCAAAAAAAAGGGGGGGGGCCTTATTCTATTATTTCATTTACATGAACTCCAAATACAGGCAAAACTATATGGTGATGTCAGATAGTGGTTGGAGAGGGAGATTGACAGGAAAGGGGTCTGATGTAACTCTGTTAGGGACAGAAATGACCTGTGTCTTGTTTTGAGTGGTTGTTACACAACTGCATGTAATTGTCAACATTCGTGGACTAAACATTTAAGATCCGTGTGTTTTATTCTATGTTAATTGTATCTCAATTAAAAAAATAAGAAGAATCTGTCTTCTTCCACCAAAATGATTGCAGACTGATGAATAATCCAAGATGGGAGCCTAGAGAATGTGAGAAAATGTTATATGTGCGATTTCTTGGAAAAAGAAGAAATTGGCTGCCTCCAATGCGCATATGTATGTCTGTGCTCTGAGGACCCTTCAAAAGAATCTTAGAGAGGAGGACCTGTAGCCAACAACCTACTAAGGAAATGCAAATGGAAAGCACTGCTGTTATACCAGCAGATCTAGGGACATCACTGAATAAACTATTTTAGAGCAAACAGATTTTGATGGGGGTTTGTGGGGAGCAGGAGTGGGCTTTGCCAGCAGTTAAGATGGTGACTGTCGTGCTTCACCGAGGGAAGAATGTGGTTCATGGGGATGCTTCTGAAGATACCTCTAGTGTTCCTTGGCTTGAGAGTTGACTGACCAAAAGATCAGTTAGTCAGTGTATGTCGAAGGTGGAGCTGAGGTAGAAGCATCCAGAAGTCAGGGATGCTGGATTGGTTTTTGGTATCAGAATTATACCTTGGACCCTGTTTCTTAAGGCCAGAAATACTGAGTTCTGCCTCAGACATGAGGCTGGACCCATGTGATCAGCTTTCCTGATGGAGAAGGAGAATTCCTTTGTGTTCCCAGTTACCAGAAAGCATTGATCTCCAAAGATTGCCTTTCATCTGCATAAACAATGGACTTTATATAACTCAGTTCCCCTACGGAGTTCCTTATAATGATCTCAAAGAGTATTCTTGACTTCTGAATGCTTTCAATGCTGCTGAGAAGCAAAAAGGACTTGATAGGAAGTCAGAGAGGGCATTGACATCAGAGTAGCTTATTCCCTTCCTGCAATGGTAGGAACAGCGGGACCCTAAGGCATTTCTTACTTCTTATCCAGGTCCTGTCAAAAATCTCAGCCGATCACAGCAGTGAAAATGGTAAGAATAGGGTGATTCCCCTGCATTTTTGGAGTCAGCCTCTTGAAAACTCTGTTAGAGAAATTTACTTGTATGTCCTTAATCCCTTAAATGGGGAAGTATCTAATAGGGCTTGGTTTGGAACTTGGTTTTGGTTTGGAACTTGGTTTTAGAAAAACCATGAAGTATCACTTGCATCCGTTAATAATCAGTGCCTCTCATTTTTCCCCTGAATGACAGCAGTGTGTATTGCCTGTGATATGGACTGCTCCTTTGTACTTGTAACCCTCACAATTTGAACATTTCCTATGTTATATATTATAAGATGCAAAAATGTCGTGAGACACTGTCCCCAGAACCCTTGGGAGTTTGACCCAGAGGAAGCGTCATATTCATGGGATGCCTTTGTTCATATGGTTATAGACATTTCGAGATTCATTTGTCAGCCACAAAATTGGTCATATTTCAACATCTGTTACTCTGGCACATACTGATGGAAAGATGAAGATTCTGAGCAGTGAATATTGGATTGGAGTGTTGGCATTTCTGATAGAACTGGCAATTTTTCAAATTGAGTGAGGTGTTAGGCAGACTTTGCTTTATGGATTATATATCACTTTATTAGGGATTATATACCATTCTTGCTAATTGTGCTAAACTTGGAGAGACTGCAAGAGAAATGAGATCAGTCTATGCTTTGTACCTCTGCCTTCCCAGAATGCCTTTAGAAGAGCTCAGGTGGGAGCCACAAACCTAGACAAAAAACTAAGGAGGTGGCTGTGGTGAAGTTAAATAATTGTCATGAAGAATAATCCTAAAAGTCTGGGATGATGGCCTTCAGGATAGTAGTTGCCAATTTATTATTCTATTTTTATGTAAGATTTTCCCCCTTTAACATTCTTTCAAGGTTCAGTCTAAGTGACTTGGGAACTCTCAAGCAGGTTTTACCTTGGTGAGTATTCCTTTTAGCATTTTAGACTTGTCCAGCAAATTTTTTTTCATATCATTCATACTTATTTTGCCTACTAAAAATATTTTCCCAGCATCATTTCATTGTAGGGAAATGTAGTGTCCTCCTCTAAAGGCAAACAAGATTAATGTGCAAACTTAGCCTTATCTACTTACATCTTTTAATGATTTAAAGTTGTAATCCCATCATTGAATTAAATATGCATGGTAAAAAAGAAAAGATAAGAAATAGAGTGGGGGCAGGGGTGATTCTAGGATATACTCCAGAGACAGACAGCCTGGCTGCTTGCATTCAGTTAATCTGGCTTTTTTTTGTTCATCACCCTTCACATTTCAGTTTAAAGGTCTTAGCTGAGGATTCTTTTTCTAAATATATTCTTTCCTAACAGTATAAACATGTACGCTACAGTTGTCCAAGAACGCATTATTACTCTGTTGGCTCCTTTTTAATTTTACTTTCTTTTTACTTAGTGGTGGCAGTAACACCCTCATATCTATGCCATATTGAAGCATGGGTAAAAGCGGACAGCCAGTATTTCCAAGTTATTTCTTTTCTTTGGAATAAAAAGTAGAAGTACAAGTTTGGTACTAAAGTATGGAGTAGATAACAAATCAACCCCAAACTCTAAGCTTAAAACAACAAGAATTTATTCTTTCTCATGATTCTGTGGCACAGGAATTTGGACAGGGTCAGGGTTGGCCGTTCTACATGTCATCACTCAGGGTGGGGGCGCTGGGCTGTATTCAGCTGGGTTTCACTCACTGAGCGGCATTCAGCTGGTGGCTTGGATGAGCGGGGAAGTTGTGACTGTTTCACTTTGAATAGCTAGTGTCTCTTGCTTTGCACTTACCCTTTCTCTCTCCATCTTGGTAGCTTGGCCTTTTCTTACAAGACAGTAGTCTCAAGACAGTTGGACTTACTTTTTTTTTCTTTTTAGAGAGAGAGAGCACGCGTGTGCGCACACACGCACACGGGTGCACATGCGCGTGTGAGCAGGTGTAGGGGCAGAGGGGAGGGAGAGAGAATCTTAAGCAGACTCCATGCTTAGCTGAGCCCAACACAGGGCTTGATCTCACGACCCTGAGATCATGACCTGAGCCGAAATCAAGAGTCAGATGCTCAACCCACTGAATCACCCAGGTGCCCTGATAGTTGGACTTCTTAATGGTGGCTGGCTTCCAAGAGGAAAAGTAGAAGCTGCCAGGTACAGCATCGCTTACACCATACTTTGTTGGTCAGAGCAAATTACATTCCAGCCCAGATTCAAGATGAAGCGAGATAGACTCCACCCCTTGATGTGTGGAGTGGCAGGTGACTTCAGGAAGGGAAGGAATTGGTGATGGCTGGTTTTTTTTTTTAAATGTTTTATTTATTTATTCATGAGAGTCAGAGAGACAGAGAGGCAGAGGCAGAGAGAGAAGCAGGCTCCCCGCCTAGCAGGGAGCCCGATGCGGGACTCGATCCCAGGACCCGGGGATCATGACCTGAGCCGAAGGCAGACGCTTAACCATCTGAGCCACCCAGGTGCCCAGTGATGGCTGTTTTGAGAATACTCTATACTCCACCTACCTACCTCAGAGAATGTTTGTGAAATTTAGATGGATGAAAGCATTTCAGGGCCATACATAAGAAATGATAATAAAAGAAGTGTTGAGATTCCAAAAAAAGTGAGGAAGAACTTATATATCTATATCTATATCTATATATATATACACACACACACATATATATACACACACATATATACGTATATGTATATGTATATGTATCCCCCCCCAAGGGACTCATTTCTCCTTAGAATATTTCTAGTATCATATCTAGTTAAGGCATAGGGATAGTTTAAAATAACCCTAATTATTTCCAGAAAGAGTTAACAAGAACTTTTGTTTCCAGTTCTGTTTGGTTCTGCTGGTTATGTCGAAAGTTTCGGTCAGGCTGAACTGCCCTGGCCAAAATACCAGGAAATTCCCTGGAAAAGCTGGGTAACATGGCAGAACAGTAACCGCAGGATTCAGGATTGAGCTTGTCCTTTCTGCCCTGATTCTATCATTCCTGGCCTTCCTTGACAATACTTTTACTTATTTGTGGTCAGAGATCCTTTTCATGACTGAATTAATAAAGATTTTGAGAGATCATCAGTTAATCAGCAGATAAAAATAATTCTAGACTCCTACTGGCCATAAGTAATTGCCACATTTATCTGATGAATTTGCTTCTTCATTTCTCATGGATTTAGTAAATTATAGCCTGTGCTGTCTAATATGGACGCCCCTAGCTATGTGTAACATTTTAAATTTAATTAAAATACAAAATTCAGTTTCTCAGTTACTCTAGCCATATTGCAAGTGCACACTAGCCACATGTGCTTGGTGGCCACCCTGTTGGACAGTGAGCAGGTAGAACGTTTTTATCATAGAAAATTTTAATGGCTAGTACTATTTTAGACTTGTCGAACTCATTTGTTGCTGGTTTTTTTTTCTCCTGCTATCTCCTTCGAAGGCTTTTCCTTTCATGCTTGTTTGTTTTGGGTAAGCAGTGGGGAAAAAGAGCTCAAACTCATGTCCAATATATCTGGTTTTCAGTAGTGTTGATGAAATGGTTGATAACTGGCTGGACTAAAACTATTGACTAGAGTAAGATTTTTGAAGTACCTTTGAACTTAATTTATATCTATTGCCTGAAGCAGCTGTTGTAGAGGTGGCTATATGTGGTTTTTAAGTGGACTAGAATCATGTGTTAGCCAAATACTTTTCATGAGCTGGTGACAGCATTTTTCTTATTGAGTGTTGTTTCATTACTTCTAAAACTTTCACTTTACTGCGAACTCCTTTACTAGGTGAAAATTAGGCCACTATGCTCATATCTAAGACATTTGAAGTAGTACGTGCCTTTTTTTCAGTTTAAACAAAATTTCTGATCCAAGATATGTTCGGATCTTGGTATATGCCAATTAAAATATTGACTTAAACAGAGGGGTCATAAAAAGCGTAAGATTAAAATGATTAGGAGCTGAGTCCTTATCACCTAACCCAAAGTAAACGAGGATTGCACAATTCTGTACTTAAGAAACTCAGTTCAGTTGCACAGGCATGCTCCTGGATATTCTAAACTGCTTTTAAATCATAGTGCTTCATGTTGAGAGATTGATATTGAAATATACTGGGAATTAAAATTCAGTTATGATGAATAGTTGCTAAAAAGGCTTTAAGATAGCACTGCAGAGATGTGGTGTAAAAAAGAACAGTCTTCAAAGCCAAGCCACATTTCTTCAGATTCAGAACCAGAAAAATTTGAGAAGTAGTGTAGTTTGCCAAGCAGGTCTTCCATAATGGAAGCCTGCTTTTTACATAACATTGACATAATTTATGTAAAACCAGGAAACAAATTATACCTTACTGCCACTTAATATTTGCTACATGGACCAAATTTTAGTTGTAAAACTAAAAAGGAAGTTTTGTTGCTGAAAACTTGAATTCCGTGAACAGAGTTGTTTAAAGCATGTTTTCCTTTTTTTTTTTTTTTAATCAAAACCATTGAGAATAGGTACTCACCCAGGAGATCCAGCCAGTTAGCCAGGAGCCTCGAACTTCAGAAGGGAAGAATAGCTCATAGCTTCTCTTATTAGATTTCCTACATGATGTGAATTGCTTGAGGGTTGAGCAATGAGGGTGATGTCCCAGGTCTAAATCTGCTTTTTTCTAGGTAGTTGGGCAGGCTACTTAGCATATCTGTACAGAATTCCAAACCATTATGAAAGCTTGTTTGGAGGTTCTAGCAGGGGAGCGCAGCTACTCGTATACCCTTGACCGAAGAACGGTCCTCCTCTATCGGGGAAGGTCGTCCTCTTCGACCGAGCACGCAGCTTTGGGAGGGATGCACATGGAGTGGTGAGGGAGGAAGGGAACACCCGCCTAGCCAGCCGATCAGCCGAATCAACCCTGGCGATCAATGGGGTGACAGATGTCGCAGCCAGGTCGCCCTCACGTCCCAGAATTCCAAACCATTAAATGCAATGCCGGTCATCAGTGTTTCCCAATAACTGTAATGACACATCAAGGAGTCACAAAGATTTCCCTGCAGTGTTGCAGGAGGGCCTAACTTCTCCCAGAACTCTGGCTCTTTCTTGGATGCACTGCCATTAGGCTGCCTGCTGTCTCCACACACCAAACATTCTACCTCCCTGATATCTGTATTTAGTTAAGGACTTTTCTTGGGCAGGATTGGTTTGCAGTTCCTAACCTGAATTCCTCCACAGATGCCACAGTGTCATTGTTGCCAGGGGTTAAATCAGTCTTTACACGCAGGTCTGGTAGGATACCATTAAAGTGACATTTCTTTGAGTTAATCATGGCATTGTTCTATGAAACCTCCATTTTATTTATTTCCTAGAGCTTAGAAGGCATTTGAGACACCAGGTGATAAGGAAAAGTGAAGAACAGAAAAGTGTTTGTGGAGAGGATACACACTTGGGAATTTTACTGTTTCTAGCAGGCCAGAAAAATGTGTGCCAATCTTACCATTCTCACAGGTCCTTTCCGAACCTTTGCCACAGAGCTTTCCATAGTCACCGTTTGGAGTCAATCTCCTTTTCCCTGTTCTCCTGCTGTTTGTCATTTAGATCTCTTATCATATCACTGATCAGGTTCTGCTTTGCTACTTGGTCATCTGTGCATGTCTGTCTTCTGGAAACTGTCAGGTTCTTCTTTGTACCTTTAGAAACACCTATGATATAATATATAAGTTTATACACAGACATGTATATTTTTTTAGTTCCTTAAATATGATGGATTCACATTCAGTAAATAGGATTGAGTACCTACTCTACATTTGTACATGATGCCGGTGGAAAAAAGCAATGAACAAAACAGATATGACTCCTTCTCTCAAGGAGCTTTCATCAGAGGGTGGATATTAAGTAATAATTTAAATTGCAACTTGGAAAGGAGATGAACACTGTGCTCTATGTCAGATTATGTAACAGGAGGGCCTAGCCTCTTCTGGGGGGTCAGGGGGAAGATGTTCTGGTAGGAGTGGTTGTAAACTGAGATGTGAAGGATCAGTAGGAGCTAAGCAGGCAGTAGAGGATTCGATTCCATGCAGAGGGAACAGCATGTGTGAAGTATATTGCTGGATAGGTTGCGTTACAGTTACCAAGAGCTGAAAGACCAGAATGCCTGGCACTAAGTGCGTGAGGAAGAGAATGATACAAGATGGTGCTGGAGGAGTAGATAGGCATCACGTCCCACAGGGATTTGTGGACCGTGTGAAGGATTTGAATCTTTAGTGTAAGATCAAGAAACTGCCACTGAAAAGGTAGAAAGTAGAAGGTGCTTAATCCACATTTATTCAGTTAAATCCTAAGAGCCTCCGGCTTCCAGCTTCTGTAACTTACATTGTTACAGAATGTTATACTCACTGTTCTCCTTCTCACTGACTGTTGGGGGGGAAAACGAAGAGGCATGACTTATACAGGTACTTGGAATCTCTTTACTGGAAGATAATGAGATGCCTCTTTGGAAATGAAACTGACTAGTAGGTTGAAGGACTACCAGTCTGGATCCAAGGCTTTCAAAATTTGAATTTTATTCTGTCTTAGACGTGGACCACTCAGTTTATTCTGGGAAAAAAACAAACAAACTGATTTCTAGCAATCATCTTCCTCTCAATTTATTCTTGGACTTTTGCCTAGGTGAACTTGGCCTTTCTTGAATTCCGAAACCATTCCCCCTGCTGCACACAACCCCCTCCCCACAACACTTAGCCATCAAAGGGCAAATTCCAGCATTTTTCTCTTGCTGGAGCTGTGTGTCCATATCAATCATGTAAGCAGTCTCCCTGGTAAGTCTGGAGGAGAGAAAGGAAGGGGCGGAGGGACCAAAATGCAAAGGACCTGTGCTTGGTGTCCAGTGATTATTTTGTTGAACTGGAACTCAAGCAGAGAGGAGAGTTGTAAAATTTGTAAATGCAGTGAGAACAAGGAAGGCAAGAATTCTTAAAGGGTCTTTTCAAATTTAAAAATCCAGTATATAATAAATACTGCTTGGAGATATCAGTGCTTTGTACATAGCACTTTTAAATGATTAACATTTCTTAAACATGGAACCAAAGTCGAAGTGTGCATGAAGAGACACAGGTCCAGAAAGGTTATTTCTGCTTTTTGAATCCTGAGGACTAGTAGAACTACATGCATTATTTAGGTTAGTCAGTTCTTACTAAAAAGAAATGCTGGAAAGAATAGTTTTAAGTCAGTGCTTGATTATTTGATTCACTATTATCCTAGATACAAAACAGAAAACTGTTTTGGTGTGGTCTTTTCTTATGAGAAAGATCTTTTTACTATCTCCTTCACTTGGGTGTGCCTCATGACTTCTCATATTTAATTAAATTTAGTTCAAAAATTTTTTTAATTTTATTTTTTTGAAGTATAATTGACACAAAGTGTTCAGGAAACATCATTCTTTTTAAAATGTAAACTATATTTGCTTTTAAGCACTCTCAGCTCTTGGACATGGTATTTAATCTCTGACCCAGTCTCCTACTGGGAAACTGGGCCCCTGGTAGGGCTCATAGAAGACCATGGATTTGAAAGGGCTTTTAAAAACTATAGAGCACCAGGGTGCCTGGGTGGCTCAGCCAGTTAAGTGTCTGCCTTTGGCTCAGGTCATGATCTCAGAGTCTTGGGATCGAGCCCTAGGTCAGGCTCAGTGGGGAGTCTGTTTCTCCATCTCCCTCTGCTGCCCCCCCTGCTTGTGCTCTCTCGCTCGTGTGCTCTCCCTCTCAAATAAAGAAATAAAATCTTAAAAAAAAACCTATAGAGCACCATAGAAATATATTTACTAGTGTTATTGTTTCAGTTATCTGTTACCGAGGAGCAAACCATCTCAAATTTAAAACGATGATTTATTATTTTGCATAATTCCCTGGGCCAACTGGGATCAGCTCGGAGCCTCTTCTGCTCCATATTGCTTTGGGCCACTCCTGCAGCTGCAAGTGCTTGGGAGCTTGGCTGCAGATGGAGTGTCCAAGATGGCCACAGTCCTGTATCTTACAGTGGTCTGGCTCCTGACTGGAGTGCCTCCATTCTCCTCTCTCTGGCTTCTCATCCTGCAGGACCTCTCTTTCCTTGTAGGCTCTCTGCCTGGATGGCAGACCAGCCCAGACTTCTGGAGCTAATGGCTCTTGGCTCAAGGCCTCATAAGGCCTAGACCTGCAAGTCACTCAGCAATACTTTTGCATTCTTCTGGCTTGGTCACAGGGCCATCCCACATTCACGGGGATTAAAAATAGGCTCCAATCTGGACCAAGGAGGGCAAATTCATATTGGGAAAGCATACGCAGAACGGAGGGGATTGTGGCAGCCATCTTTGGAACATTCTATCACAATCATTCTTGATGAAAGCTTCATAGATTAAAAGATTCCATACTCAGTGAAGCAATCAGAATGAAACTCTTGACGTGTACTACTTCTGGAGAAGAACATTGCAAAGTTGTTTTTAATATAAATGTGCTGTGCATAATAATCATCAAATATATCCACAGTAGTTATTCTAGTTGAAAGGGGAAAATATATCACCTAAAAACCTAATTCCTGATTTAGTCTTATTGTTTAGTAAAAAAGAAATATACTACAATCATACTTTTTATTGTTTCAGAAGTTAAATTCACTCTAGATGTTTATTGATACAAAGGGAATTTTGAACTCCCTCTAGTGGCAAAAGATTTCATTTTTTTCCCCAAAGAGCTTGCTTGAAATAGTAAGATGGCTGACCTATATAACGGAACACAGTTTCAGAAATGACTGGTTCTTACTGAGATGTATGCTTTCTCCTGTGTGAGTTATAATAGGATTCCTTCATCCCTTATGAGAAATGTTCACTTTACTAAGAAACTTTGGTCATATTTTATGAAAAAAAATGAAAGGAGACTTCCTCTCACCTTTTAAAGTTGTAAAAACTATTAACTGCTCTCATGAGACAATCAAAGTCTTAAGTAAAAATTATTATATTTTGACAACTAAAATATCCTGATCTCTGATTAAAAAATAAATTGAGTTTTTAATTTTTGTCTGAGGAATATTTTTTGAACAGATATATGTACTTAATTGCAAAAATCTTTAGAAGGAGAGCAGTAGAGAGCTATTGAAATGGGAAGCTTGGAAAGCACTGATAACCAAATTAAAAAAAAATAGAGGTGCCAAAACCTTATGTTTTCCTCTTAAAAAAGTTCACATTTAGATGTTCATAGCCGGTTGGGAAACAATATTCATCATAGCTATCACCATCACTCTACAAAAAGGAAGCACGTCAAAGGGTGGGAATAGAAACATAGCTACTATGGACTTTGTACATGAAGTTTTCCTCTCCCCACCCACCGCCAAAGAGAGTTAATAATGCTCATTAACTTACTCTGTTATCTGTCCATTTATAGGCAGATTTATTCCAATTTCTTTTGAAAAGGACATTTTCTGTAATGCTGTCAGCAGAGACATTCTTAGAAAATGCTGTTTTCTCAACTGTTCGCTGAGGCTGATCCAGGTTACTTGTACTGCATTGTCTTGCCTGGCAGGTGAAGACTCTCATCCCCTCTATATTCCCCGAAAGATAGTAGGAGAGCGGGCAGGGAAGGTAGCCAAGAATCCAGAGGTTTTGGGGCACCTGGCTGGCTCAGTCGGTAGATCTCGGGGTTGTGGGTTTGAGTCCCACATTGGGTGTAGAGATTACTTAAAAATAAAATCTTAAAAAAAAAAACAAAACCAGAATCCATAGATTTTTTTTTTTTTCCTTTTAAAACTCCAGAAAGTGGAACCCAGGATTATAATAATTCCGAGAGATTTTGTTTAGTTTGGGAGTAAACAATGAACTAGTAAGATTTTATAAAAACAATTAAACCATCCAATGAAAAGTTAGACTTCGTTTCTTTCCAATACCTCTTTTTTAGTTCGACATTTATAACCCAGTATGTGTCTCTTGTGGTCTCGATTACATCCGGTGTTTTTAGCTGGCAGCGTTTCCTTTGTTGAGGCCCCACTTTATTTGCCAGGCTTCACTTCTGTGAATATAAAGAGAGAAAACCAAGTCGTATTAGAGAGTGAAACTTAAGAAAAAATTAAGTGCCAGTATAGCATTGATTTTTGAAACAAAAAAATGAAGCACTAAATTTGTTGTAAACAAACTCGTGGTCTGGTTATTAAAATATATAGGCTACAAAGTACATGGAAAGTTTCATAGCCATCTTCCAACCACCCTGCAGGTTTTCTTTTGAATATTTCTGAAACCTAATTTAACTAACAGAGACCAAAGATTCCCCTCCCATTTAGTTGCACAGATTTGGAATAATGAAAGTGAATTTGCAATTCTTAAAAATGGTGTTTTCTTCCAGTTCTCATAGAAATGTTTTTGGAACAGTGGTCTGTGCTAACAGCTGTATTCAATCTTGAGTAAAAGTCACTTCCTGAAGAGAATGAAATTCAACTTAACATGCGAACTTGCCTGGAACATAATCCTGTAGGGCTGGTGTACTATGTGATTATGAAACTGGACACGGGCACCCTGCTGAGGTGATTTCTTGTAAATGGTACCCAATAGAAACCATTAATCAGTGTCAGTGTTTTTAACTGAAAATTTAATAATCCAAAAGCATTGCCTATTCATATACATAACCATAATAATTTTCAAAAATTTTACCCTTTGGTATTTTGAAAATATAATTCCCTTGTGGAATATTTATGTGGAATCTATGTACACACACTCTTATAGATAGATTGATATAGTTCTAAAAAAATACATATACATATATACATGCATATATTATTTAGGCTTTTCAGAATTTTTAAACTGGGTTATTCTTGAGTTTCAGGGAAAATTTATTTTTGACTCAGTTTAATTAATTCAGTCATTCATTTGTTTCATGGAGCCTAATTTAAATAGAATCTTTGTTCCTGGCTTATAAGATTGGTTGATTACATATAAATATAAGAGGTACAGCTTTAGCTATTTAATATCTATTCAAAATTATCTTTCAGGTAGATATTACTGGCTTTTATTCTCAAGTATTGTTCTTTTTTTAATTTTTATTTTTATTTATTTATTTTTAAAGATTTTATTTATTTGACAGAGAGAGACACAGAGAGAGAGGGAACACAAGCAGGGGGGAGTGGGAGAGGGAGAAGCAGGCTTCCCGCAGAGCGGGGAACCTGATGCGGGGCTCTATCCCAGGACCCTGGGACCGTGACCTGAGCAGAAGGCAGACGCTTAACGACTGAGCCACCCAGGCACCCCTATTTTTTTATTTTTTTAACACTACTTTTAAAAAAGAAAGTGTTGTATGACTATAACTTGGATATTGCTAACCCCTAATAAATAATGGAAAAGATTTTACTTGAATCCGTTGTTTACATTACGGATCACTCTTTTGCTGTCTAAACAGTGAATGTGTAGATTTCAATCAAGGCCATCAAATTAAAATAGAGATGAAGTCTAACACATTAAGCTAGAATTAACAAACAAACATACATAAAATTCCAGCCTTCTCAATTTGTAGGAATCAAAACCATTTCACGCTTTACTTTGGTAACAAAGAAGGAACTAAGCTTTTTCCGTTCCTTGACGAAATCACTAAGTTGCCTTGAAGACTTTTGTTTATAATGTTTTCCTGCATTCTTTTCCTCTGGACATGTCCCCTCCCTCTAGTGAGATACTAATTAAAGAGAGGCCACTGTGACCCCTAGGTTGTTTAGAAGTCACCAGGGAATGAGGCGGCAGCACAAATCTGGAAAGGAAGTACTCATTCCCAAAATATAACACAACCCTTAAGACCATCTTATAAAAAATCTGTTGGCTTCTAATAGCAAAAAGATGCCTCCTTTGATTTAAAACACATACACTTAACAAACTAGAATCTCTCAGACTTACTTAAATAATACATCGTATATACTTTTTAGAAGAATTTGTAGCAAATAACATATCTCTTACATACCAAATGTTAGTTTATTTTAGAGACACTGAAATATATAAACATTGAAGACATACTAAGTTTGATGAAGGATAGTCTAGATTTGTATTTGAGTTTTGGGGGGAGTTGGGGAGGGGAGGCTATATCTTGTCACACCTTTTACAGAATTTGAGACAGCTCAGATTATGTATGAGAAGCTTGTGTTTTTTTTTTTCTTTGCTTTTTGGACACCAGGCAACCCTTTAATTGGAATGATAAGAAAGATGAACATAAAACTTGCTGAGCATATAGGTAAAGTGAGGGCAGTTTTGTTAATAATAAATGATTTGAAAGAAAATGGAAATAATTTAGTAATTTGTCTTAATAAGCGGATGGTACTCCCTGACATCGTATTATTTCTCTCTTGAAATAACTTGATATTGCTAAGTGCTAACTTCCAAGAAGCAATTTCTTATACAACCATGTTAGTATTTGTTCAGAAAGATGCTTTTGATTGCAAGTAATAGAGACCCACTACTGTTTGTGTTAAGTAATGAGGGTATGATAGTTCTGAGAATATATAAGAGCATCAGAATCTCAGCTATGAGACTAGACCTCAAGGGAACCCAGGAAAGCTGCCTTCCCAGGCCTTTTGGATGGGCAGGAACCACAGTGGTTATGGCTTCATGGAGACCAGCTGGACGACCACTCTCAGTTCAAGGCATAAATTCAGAAGAGGAGGTTTGAATTTTTCCTCTTGAATTTCCACCCTGTCACCCAGTTGCTCTTTGTTTATCTGGTGTCTGTGTTTGGCTACTCTGCTTCTCACCAGCATCTCATTCCTCCACTCCTGTGAGTCTCAGTGTTGTTGAAAACCCCTGCCCTATGAGTCAGTATTACAAGTGATGATTCCTCTGTCTCATTGTTTCTGCGTCCTGCCAACTTCAGCTTAGTCATAGCTCCTTCGTGGCCTCCCTAGCGAGGCCCAGCACCCAGCAATTTGACTATGGTAGGCTCCCTGTAAATACTGGTTGAATGAACGGATGAAGAACATTGTTAAGGGATTTAAAGAGCAAGTTATCTTCTCTTTTCATCAAACTTTAAAGGAACTAATAATATACAAAATAACTAAAGGGCTGCTGGGAGAGAAAAGATATTTTGAAAATTTTAAGAGACCTTTAGCTTAAAAAGAATTCACTGTAATAATAGTAAAAAAGAAATTACTTGTTTACAGAGGCACCAAAGAATTGTATATGTTTAAACTTGAGAGTCCAGACTATCACATTAAAGGATACTTTAAATTCTCCCACTTTCTGCTGCCCCATTTAGGCAACTGTACATCCAAACTGTTAGGAATGGAGATAATTGGCTTCAGATCTTAATCTTAATTATTTGTCTGTGAATAGATTCTCCAATCCTGGTTGTCTTAACGCAACCATCCCTTTTATGACTTTTTAAACTACCATGCCTTCCTATAGCTGCTCATCTTTTAGCTTTTGGTTGCTCAGGGTATAAAGATAAACACCCAGAAGGAGTTCTCAATTCTTCACTCCTTTGCTTGCTTTTTTTCTTTTTAACTATGAAAGAAAGGTTCTGAAGCTCATTCTGTAAAATAAAATCTTTGCTAGTTTCTGCCATTTGTATAATAGTTTATAAGTAGATGGTAGATATAATTAGACCCAAATGTGTAATTTTTCTTTTCATTTAAAAGTTTTCCACTAAAAATTGGGTTCAGGACTCTGAAAAACATTTTAAAATTCAGTTGCTCAGCTGTCCCTCCAAGAGCATGAATATCCAAAGTTGCCAGTTAATGGGACTTACATTCCCACTGCACTTTGGAAATGATCAGCATTCTCAAATGCATTTGAGAGTATTATTGTCCCTCATTAGGGAAAAAGTGCTTCTCAGATTCTGAAGATTTTATGTGTGAAAACAAAACAAAAACAAAATAGAACATAAAAGTGCTACATGAGTATGAGGAAAATATTCTCTTTAATTTTATGGAAATGGTACTTTTTTCTTGGATTCATAAGTCAGTAAATGTAAAATAACTTGTTTAAAGAGTTGCAACTGTGCGCAAGGCATTAAGATAGACCCCAAGCTCCTGACAAGCTTACATTCCAGTGAAACACACAGGTAGAACCAAAATACGATACGAGTGGCCATAGTAGGGAGCATATTGATTTCAGTTGCGACATCAGAGGACAGCAGTGAATGCTGACCAGGGGAAATAGAGGCTGAAGGAAGTCTGAACAGTGGGTCTGGATCCCTACAGAAAAGCTGAGATTGGATCTCTAGATGTGGAGTGCTAATTTTGGGTAAACTCCTATATGGAAAAAATCTAGAGCAGGGAAGAAAAGAAGGCAAAGGAAGATGACCAAAAGAGTAGACATCTTGGAATTCCATGAAGATGAGTGACAGAACTAAAATCATGTTGGATGAGAGGATGAAGAGGTGCTTGTGCATGAGTGGTAGGGGCACAAGCCACAATACAATAGTCTATAACTAGAATGGGAAGTGAAGACGAGCAAACATCCACTGATGAACAGTCTTCTGAGAACTCTGGCAATGAAGGCGAGAAGGAATGAAACAGCTTAAGAAGCGACGGAAAGGGGTGCTGTTGGTGACGGCAGTGACCTGATAGAACAGAGGAATGGGAGCATAAAGACAATAAAGAGGAAGCTTAACATTTCTACATCCGGGATGGGAAGAATAATGGTGGTGTGAAGAGTAACGAAACAATACCTGTAAAATACTTGTAACAATGTCTGGCACATTACACACTCAAAAAAAATGTTATCTAATAGTATTATTTTTTATTAAGAGTGCAGAATAGATGGAAGAATGGTAAATTCAGAACTTGATGTCATGCAATGATGTTAGTCCTTGAAGTGAAGTGGATAGGCAGGTTTTGTTGCAGTGGAGTTCAAGGATCTGCAGGGTTGGGGTTTTAGATGACATGATACCAACTAGGAAAAGCTCTTAGCTATGTGCTAAATTATCTGAAGGTAAGTAAATGATAAAGAATCTCTGTAATGATGTGTCTAATTGGCTTCTCCCCAAAACTGTAAGGGAGATACTGTCTCTTTCCCCTTTTTTACAACTAAACAGATTTAGGTGCATATTGCTAAACTAGCAAGTGGTAGAATTATCTTTTGAACATGGCAATTGCTGTTGAAAACCCGTGCCTGGCCATTACTCCATATGGTGGACAGGCATGGGCTTTCAACAGAAATGGCAGTTTATAGGTCATAGATGGAGATGGAGTGCATTTTGAGGACTGTGCTGTTTTGCATTGAAGAACAAGGATGCAGATGCCTCTTGGTGTGGGGAAGACAGAAGAATCAACCACTGGAGTTTCAAGGGAAGTTGTGTCATCAGGGGAAAGTCTTTCTCAGCTGTTTTAATCATTCTAAAATACATTTTGGTACCATCTTGGGTTTTAATAAATATATGCTCACTTGAGAAAACAATCATTCCTAAGCTTTCTTAGGTCAAGAGGCTCTAATGTTCATATACTTTATAGCAAGATTTCTTTCTTTCTCTTTTTTATAGCAGCGCTTTATATATGTATAATAGGTTATGGATATATCTATTGTATCGATGTCTATGTATTATATCCATTATATGTTGTGTATATATATGTGTGTGTGTGTAGGGAGGGAGGAAGGGAGAGAGACAAAGCTGGGGGAGACAGACAGAGAGGCAGAGAGGGAGGGAGGGGAGGGAAGAGAGAGAGAGAATGCGCGCACACACGAGCACAGGAGTGCTGAAGTTCAGTGCTTATCTTTTCTGTGTTCCTGTAGCCACTCTCTGTTTCATTCTTTATAACAACGCTGTTCAGATAAGGATGGGAGTGTGTGTCCTCCTCATCTCTGACTCTGAATGGTGCAGAGTAAGACACAGTGACTGATGGAAGTATATAGCATTCTTCAGGTGTGCTGGACCTACAAAGAGGTTGAGAACAGCTGCCTTATGGAGAATTCAGGTCCATAAGGACTTGCTGAGCTCTCCAAGGACGCCTTTCAGTGTAGTAAATAGTGGAGAGTACTTGGCAAACCTTGGCCATAGTTTCATCAGCAGAGAAGTTTATGATGTAAAGACACTCAGTTGACCTAATTTAGGCATTAATACAGTCCTTAGAAAATATAGTGCGAGCTCTTAGAAGATAGATGAGAGCAGGGAAAACTCAGAGGGGGTGGCCCATAAGCTGTGATTTCAACAGAGTCAACAGGGAAGGATGAATGTGGTTTGGCTGATGGAAAAACAGAGGCTGTTTCCTGGCAAAACTCAGAGCCAGAACAGAGTGAGTTCATGGGCAGCCAAAACACAAACAGTGATTGGAAGAGAGGTAAAGGGGGGAAAGAGGTGGAAGTGGAGAGCTTTACAAGTGATGTGCACAGATTTGCATTTGATGTGGAGATTTCAGGAAGTAGAATGATAGGACCAAAGAGGTCATAAAGAAGATGTTTGGAAGCAGTGTACATAACAATTTGGAATTAATAAGGACCTGTCAGAGGGAGAAACCGAAGACATTCCAGCAGTTGTAGCTTGAGGAAACTTAATAGATAATAGATATGGACAAAGGAGAGAGTCAGTAAGAACCAAAGAAATGCTGCTAATTTAGAAATCGTGTGTTTTCACTGTCAAGTGTAGACATGGGCCGAATCCTGTTTAATCACTTGGACTTGTAGCATTTTCTAACAGAATCACATTACCTTTTTACTATCTAGACTGTCATCTTGTATCTCAACTTTTTAAATGTTTGGGCTTTTTTTTTTTTTAAGGAGAGATTCATAGAGGAAAGGGTAAAATGGGCAGATAGTGTTGTTTATTTAAAAGAAAACTTATAATCAGCTATGTAGTCCTTTCTAGGTGTTGGAGCACCAAGAATCCATTTGCCTTGGTTTCTGGATCCTCTGAAAATTAACCTCACAAGGCTTTTTTAGTACACTGGTATCGTCTAAAAATACTTTGGTTGTGGAAATTTTCAAACATACATTAAAGTAGAAAGATGAGCTTCAGCAGTTCTCAACAATTTGTTCATTCTTATTTACTGATAGAACTTTTAAAAATATTGTGTGACAGAATGAAACAAAGTACGTGATTTTCCATTACAAGAGCTTGTACACCTACTTTTTAAAAAATTTGGTAATCATCAAAAACTTAAATTATGACTTTTTTAAATAAAGGGGGCAGAGAGATACAGAAACAGGGGAAAAAGAGTTTCTACAGTGATTTGCAATGTTTTGTAGCCTGATATACTTGATGTTCATGGTAAATAGCTTAAGTTAATTCTAAGAATCTAAGGGATTCTTAAAAGAGCCCCTAAAATAGGATATATTTTTAAATCACTCAAGAGATCATGAATTACAGATCCTAGAGTGATATTCTCTAATATTGAAAAAGTTTGGCTATAAATTGGAGTTTATAATTTGTCATTGAATTAACATGTCTCAAAATTATAGGCTTGTTTGACTTTTATAGAATAATAATATCTGTTCAAATGGGATTTGCCAGCATTTTGAAGACATTCATTCATTCATTCATTCATACATTCACTGAAGCAATATTTGAATGCCTAATATGTTCCAGGCCCTGAGTTAGGTGCTTGGGATATATTAGCAGTTTGATGTGTTAATAATTCCTATAAGATAATTTTCATTGTGGAATCAATTACAGTTTTCTCTTATTACAAGGGAAACATTACAGATAAATGAACTTTATAGATAATCTCCAAGCTTATGGAGACTATAAGTTGGTCCAGACTATAGGTTGGTTCAGCCTGTCGTCAGTTAATGGATTGACCAGTTTGTTTCACTTTTTCATACTGGCTTTATCTTCACGCCAACAGTGAAATGACTAAAAGGAAAGCTGCGTAAGGAAGAAGGGGGAAATACAAGGGGCTGGTCACTTCCTGAACAAATATGAAATATCGGATGGTAGCATCTACTAATAGTCCTTGCTCCAAGTAAACCATTTACACTTTTTCTCTATAATGGGGTCATCTTATCGGCTAAGTGACTGTTTTTGATTCACTTTGTAATTTCATATCAATTTTAAGGATTGTGATAACCACTTTAAATGTATGTCTTTTTATATCTGACTTCCCTGATTCCTGTAAAAATTGCTTTTCCAATCTGAAGCCGGAGGAAGACTGAGAACTGGCATTCCAGGTGCTGCAGAAAGACGGAAGTCTGTCTGTGAGCCTCGTAGGTTTGAATTCATGCTGTGCGCCAAAACGGCCCTGACACCCGATCTTTGGAATGTGTGTGTATGTCTGTGCGCAAGCATTTGTGTGACTAAAACCTGTTAAAGAAGTAACAGTACAGGACGAATGTTCTCAAGTTCTCTTTGCAACTGACAACTTTAAAAAAGCACTAAAAGCAAGAAGTGTGGAATGGAGAAGTCTGATAAATATCTACAGATTTAGGTTCATCTCCCTTTACCCGTCTTACTACATCAGTGCACTGTATGAAACACTATGGGTGTAATTCGATATGGTTGTGAGGAGATGGCCCAGGAGGGAAGTAGACAGTTCAGCTTGAGCCTTTGTGAGATTAGGGTAAAGGTTCTCATTCTGACTTGTGGAGACTTTGCCCACTAGTCGTAAGACACACAGTCAGATCTCCTTGGAAAAAAATCAGTCTGTGAGCCATTTACTTGTAACCTCTTAGTAGCTCTGTGTTCTTAGGAAGGTTGAAAATGAGCCTTTGAAAAAATATATTTCTCCAGCCTGGGCTATGAATAAAAACAACACGTGTGTGCATTTGTATGCATTGTGCTCATGCACCTGTATGCCATCTAGACGGAGTCTAAGACTCACCTTTTTCACATTTCAACATCTCTGAAATCAGAATCCATCTTATAATTTATGATGTCTGATAATTACTGTTGTCCATTTTTTTTCAAATGTCAATGTCTCAGTAATTGTCAAGCATCTTTTAATCAGTGGCATCTTGGATTGCATGATACATAGTTTATAGCCAAATATTTATAGGACACTCATCTCAGGGAGATGAGTAGGACATTTCTCCTTTCCCCAAAAAGTAAAGCAAGAAGATTTATTCTGACAGGGACAGTTTAGGTCAAGAGAAACCATTTGGTTGTGGACTCCTATTTCCTTAATAAGTCACACACAAATGCAAAATGTGTCATTTATTACAACCCCTCTTATGATTCCAAGTGATCTAAAAATTAGGATGAAAACCCATCATGTTTACTGTAATCTATAAAGCTGATTCTTTAAGATTTGATCACTCCATTTCTTAGCTCCTGCTCTTTCTAACTTCAGATAATCATGGTTTTGAAAAATGGGTGAAAATCCTCATTTCAGCTACTTGTGTGTGTGTGTGTGTATAAGAAGGCTGCTTGCCTCATCCATTCATGACCCTAACAAAACCTGTACAGGACGGTGGATTAAGAAACTCATCAGAGATTTACAGACTCTTTAAGCAGTCTTAGAAGGTTGTTAAGGCTCAAAATGAGATGACTCTTCCCTCGCTTCTATGGGTAAGGAAGTGTGGAATACAGAGAGAAAAAACACTATACAATCTATAGAAAACATAGACTAGTTCTGGGGTAGGACTGTGATAACATGGGTTTAGATTTGGAGACCATTTAACATAGAACTTTGTAGTAGATATGGCTAAATGTGGATAGATGGAATGAATTTATTTTTGGTCAGGATGTCCGAGGAGAGACAGTAGCATTCCTTCCATTAGTGCAATACTTATTGGATGATTATTATATGCTAGGCACAGGGCCTGACCCTTAATAATTCTTTCCAACCCTGATAGTCTATATTTCCGGGCTTCATGACCTAGGGCATGTTGTCTCACCTGTTCAAAAAAAGTGAAGAATGCCTGTCCTGCCTCCTTCCCTGAGACTTTAATACGGTTATGTACCATAAGATCTTAATAGGATTTTAACACTTAATAATCCTTTAGTTGAAACATCATCATATTTGCCATTAGATCAAGTATTAGGTAGGAAGCTGAAAGGAGGGTGGTTCTGGGAGGATCCATTTAATATATTGTCAGCATTCTGGGAGTGTTCTTTATAGTTTGGAATTAGGAATTGCTGATGTCATGATCAGTCATATTGTCCTGACAACATCAGAATTTCCTCATTTGCCTTGTCTTCGCTTGGGGAGTATCAATTTGCGACAGGTTTGTCATCTGTTTGCCCCATGTGTTAAGTGTATTAGATAACCCAGAACTAGTCATTCTTAAGGACACTTAGGGTGGGGAATTTTTATAAGCTCTGTATGTAGCCCATTCCAGAACTTTTAACTAAATATTCCGATGTTGGAAAATTTGCCATCGTACATACTCAACTGAATAGAAATTCATTTCTAATTCTTTATTCTCTTGTTTGAACCTTTACATTTATAATTCAGTGGAGAATGAAAAGCTCCTCAGCATCTCCATTTACTTAAAGGACGTTATTAATTGTCCTATCACCCTCCTGTTCAGGTGAAATAGACATCATTTAATGGTAATCGTAGCAATGGAAGAAAAAGGAAACTGTTTCATTGGGGTTTTTTTCTCCTGTGTTTTAAAATGCATTTAAATGCTTTTAAATGCTCATTTCTGCTATGGATCCCAGGTTTTGGGTAAACATTGGTTATGTCCCCCAGACATTTAGGAAAGTCTTAGGATAACCTTTTGTCAGTCTGAGCTTACAGGAGGGTGTTGTGTGTCCCACGTACAGTTGTTCGCTCTGTACTCTCAAAGTCGTCATTCCAGCAGTTGATTTTTACTCATGGGAAGGAGATGGTCATTCCAGGTTCGAATTTTGTTTTTCATGATTTTGAGATTTTTGGGGGGGGGGGGCTGTAGTTTTCTACAAATTCTGTTGATACCCTAAGTCCTTTCTGTCTCTTCCCAAGTAACAAGAGACAGATGTGATGGCCCTTTCCAGCACAGTAGCCCCTCTCTTGCTTACCTCAGCCCTTTTACTTGCTTACACACAGTAGATGATTATGTGCCTTCCATATCTTTAGGGAAACTGTAATTTCAAAGATCATCTCATATCTTCCATAATTTGTATATTTTACTCGAATTCATGGACAATTCATTGAATTATCTCGAAGTATTCTGAAAATAAGCACTTGTTTTCTTATAGGCTTGCTATAGGAATGGAGAATAACAGCTCCAATACTAGATTTCCACAGTCAAAGAAGATAGAGGATTGAGGCATCCATCCAGGTAATTTAGGAAAATAGTAATCCACAATAAATGAAAAACGAAGCTCTTTGTCCTAGTTTTCCAAATAGTTGACTCTCTTTTATTTTGTTATAGAATTTGATATAAATTCAATGTAGTATAAAATAAAGACAAAAATCTTGTCATATAGCCTTCTCCTGTCCCAGATTTTTTTTTTTGAAAAGAATAAGAACCCATATAGTTATTTTTGTAGAAAACTTTGGAAAAGAGATTTAACTTACAGAGAACCATGATTTCAGAAATATGAGTAAGCTTTGAATTTTATTAACTATTCTTTTTTAATTTAAGATTTTATTTATTTATTTGACAGAGAGAGTGAGCACACACAAGCAGGGGGAGTGGCAGGCAGAGGGAGAGGGAGAAGCACGCTCCCTGCTGAGCAGGTAGCCCGATGTGGGGCTCGATCCCAGGACCCTGGGGACCATGACCTGAGCCCGAAGGCAGACACTTAACTGACTGAGCCATCCAGGCGCCCCTTATTAACTATTCTATAAGAGCAGGGCGATAACTAATTTATGAGCAGATTATATCCAAAAGTTTTGTAGTGTAAATGATTTGCTTCAGAGTTGGAGGATGTTTTGCCATAGAGAGAAACGTCCTAAATAGTGATTAGGATTTTAGTTGACCTATAAACATCTATGAATCCCACAATGAAACTAATCACTAATATGGTCTACTACTTTCAAGGGAAAACATGTTTTCAGTTCCAGTGCACGTTTCTGGAAGTACCTTCGACCTAGTCACCATCCCAGCTTCTAGAAGGTAGTTCTTTCTGCATCCTCTCCCAACTCCATTCTGCCACCTATCCCAGAAAATAAAACTGCTCCAAGAGAGGAGTTACATCTTAGTAACCATCAGTTAAAAGAGATTTAGGAGCTAGATTAGGTGAGAATATATATCTGTACTGTTAACTGTATATTCTAATATTGGAAAACTTGCCTTCATATTCAACTGAATGAAAATTCGACGTTATTCCGTATCCTTTTTTAAGTAACTTGCCTGAGGTCACATAGATGGTAACTGGGAAAGATACATACTTAGTCTTGGGCTCTTAAGTTTTCCCCTGTGGGGTTTGGACTTGACCCTTAGCTAAGAGTTATAATAACCGTTATTAGTGTTATGGGAGGCAGGGGACTTTGGAGTTGGAGAGACCTGAGTTCAAACCCCAGTTCCATCTTGTATTGGATCTGTGGCCTTGGGAAAGTTCCTTAAACCTCCAAGCTTCAGTACTTCAGTTTTCTCTTCAGTAAAGTGGGATAAACGTTCTTTCCTCGTGATTGTGTGTGTGTGAGAGAGACAGGGACACAAGGGCAGGGGACATGCTGAGAGAGTGCCTGGAATATAGTAGTTACTCAGTAAATGACAGCTATTATTTATTAGTCCTTGCAGAGAAAACAGTAGTAGGGCAAAGCCTGTTCTGTGTGGCTCCCCAGAATAGATTTAAGAATCATCGGAATATTGCTTGTGGTCAGACTCCTCAGAATACGGCTATATTTATGTTGTTCTGTATGCATTCTAGGATTTTAGCTATAGAGCTATAGTTTTATTATAGTGGTTTCATTTTTATATACATACGATTTTATGTGTGTCTAGGGAGGCTTTAAGTCTAGAATAAGGATCGTAGATTTTTTAAAAAGCAAAATAGTAAATAAGAGAAAATATTGCTGCTACTTTAGAAATTGGGTACTTTATCAACTCTATTTGGTACCAGGAAAGAACAGAAATTTAAAGAATCTGCTGACCTCATATTTTTTCTTTTTTTCTCTCTCTCTCTCTTTTGCTGGGAGCCAGAGGCTTTGTGAGCTTTTAAACATAGAGACTCTTAAATGTAAACAATTTTTTAGTGTGAACTGCTTATACTAACCAATACCATGTGATTATATTTTATTCATTAAAAATTGTAATTTGAAATAATGTTGGGTGAATTTTTCCTCGAGTCCTCTCTGTTTTTAATTGTGATCCAAATAAAAAAAGTGCCTGAAATGCTTTAGCAGTGATAGAGGGATAGGACCTGCTATAGATCTGTTCTTTTGTTGATAGAGATGTTCTATTCTTTCTTATCTCACTGGACATCTCCTCTGCTCCCATTTTTTTTCTTCTTTCAAAGCTTAGTTTCCTCACCATACTTTCTTTGTAGTAATTTCATTCAAAGGCTCCTTTCTTCTGCGGGGCTCAGTAAAGTGTGTGTTGGAATGAGGGGGCTCCCTAGCCTTTTGACTTTTTGTCATCTGCTCCCTTCTGGGAGTTCATCGATTAGCCATGATTTCAGCAGCTATCACCCCAAATCCACATGCTCTCTCATACAAGCCCTGTATCTCAAGGTCTGTTTTTCTGGTCATCTGCATAGTGCTTCTTTCTAAATGTCTCTCAAACAAAACATGTATACATCTGAGCTTCCCACACCCGTGTTGTGCATCCTGTATTGATCTTTCCCTCTGGCGGACTCCCGTAGCACATACTTGTCTAGACCACTTGGCTGGGACTTATCACTTTATGCCTTGCATTATTAGTGTATAGCAACTCGGGTGCTGTACGGGTTACAGTACTCACCTAGGAATTGGAGCATTATTTATAAGGCTTTGTGGGGAGACAGCATTATAGAGTTAAAGGAGCACAGGATGAAGTCTTTTAACCCTAGCTGGGTCTCAGTTTTAACACTGCTTGCTACTTACTAGAAATGGGTAGGTCAATCAGTCCTACTTTTTTCCCTGTCATCCGTAAATGGAGCCTAATCACCCTTCCCACTTCATAGGGTTGTTGTCAATGATTTATATAAATGAAAGTCACATTTTCAGATTGTTTCTTGGGACAAATGTCTCCTAAGTTCAGATTCTCAAATTCCAGGTCTACAAATGCTTGGAGGTCGCGGGTCCCCTCTCCTCTACTGAGATCGCCGGCTTCTGCCTGTACCGATTGGCTCAGTCCTTATTAGCCTCCTTCACAGACTTCTCCTGCCTAACAGAGTGTGATCTCTGATGCTGCCCACCGTCTTCCCATTCATACTGAAATGGTCCCAGTTCAACACATAACTTCTTTAAAGGAAATGGGACAAAAACAAATGCGGGAGAAAATCTTCAGGGCACCTAGGCTATTGAAACAGACTTTTTGCCACACTTTTTTTTTAACCTCTGAAAGTTAAGTCTGGTGTACACAGACTTAGAAAGCTCTTTTTACTTGTCAATTCCATCTATACCCTTGCTCCTGCTCTTTTCGATGGTCAGCCAGATGTCCTAGGCATCAGTTATGTATACAATACACCCACTTAAATCTACAAACCACCGCTATAAAACCTGGAAAAACAATAATAACAGCTGCCATTTACTGAGTTTGGCACTTTTGTTGGTATACCATAGGCATACTTAAGACAATCTTTGTGAGGAGTCTGGGACTCAGGTTAACTCACTTGCCCCAGGCCACGTGGCTAGTAAGTGAGAAGCTGAAATGTGGAGCCAGATTTGTTCGGCTATTTAAATTTTGTTCCTTGGATTGTGAAATCCAGATTCACTTAAGCCATCTAAAGAAGGGGGGTGTGGGGTTAAGTATACACATGGAGGGGCTATTGGAAGCCAAAGCAGCTCTAGGGACTGCTGCTCCCTTCATCATCTCACGGCCAAGTGCTCACCGCTCCTGGCATCTGCTTTACTCTCTGCTTGCTGCCAGTGAGCTTCCTGTTTACTCATAGTTTCTGCTTCTTCATAACCTTGGCTTGCATATGGTTTTGGCTTTTTGTGGCCTCAACTCTACCCCCTGGCACTGTTGCAGTTTCAGCCTCTTTCCTAACTAGTTAAGCTCTTGGAGTTTTCTGAATCAGATTCCCAAGGGTGAGAATCTGATTGGATCTGTTCATTTTTTCTATCCGAACCATGTCATAGGTCACTGGCCAGTCTCTGGATTGGCTGCTCTTGGGTCAGATTCCCATAACTTTACCCACCAGCTGAGCTCGGGGTGGAGGGTGTTGTAGGACTGCCTGGACAGCAAAGTCTCAGTTTCCCTTTCAGGAGAAGGAGCATTTACAGGACAGATTCCAAAGCCCTTATTCTTCCCATGATAACTTGCAGCTTCTCTGGAATGTTTCCTTGCTTTGTCTGTCTTAAAACATATTTGTTTCAAAGGTCAATAAACTTTCCCAGATGAATCTCACTAGGATCTATCTCTATAATCATTTACAACTAAGCACTTGTGAATATCTATCACTGATTATATATACACACATGATTTCATATTTCTGTTATCTCTCTTAGGTTGGAATCATTTGGGCTTTAGTGACTTCATTACATTTTATAGTCTTTGAGCCTATCTTCTCCTTTCTTTATAATGCTTTACTTAGTTAAGAGTATAGTACCTACTTAAGCCTGAAACTTTTGAACCCTGGCTGATAGACATTGTTTTTAAAAATATATGCCTTTTGTTTTCTCCTTGTATGTCATTCATCAGTATAGGATACTGTATTTTTCTGATATTTAGATATCTTTTTTATTCTTAAAAAGATTCTTTTTAATATTATTTATATTTAATAAGAATACTAATGTATTCTTAGCATACTTAGTATAAAGTGTTATTAGTATATTTTAGTATTCTAATTTAAATTTTGTTATCACTTGAAATTTTGCCTTATCCCTGTAAAACTATTGCAGGCTATCAAATCACGGCTTAGCATTCTAGAATAGCACAACATCAAAAGTATTGTGAACTTAGAGCAGAGCCGTAGAAAAATTAATCTATGCTGTTCTTTGTGGTTTAAATTGTGGTTTCCTAAGAGACCAGTCATGACAACTGAGGTTGTACATGGAATATTTCCATAGATGATAGGTCTGAACTTCTGGGGTCCTGGGCATTAGGTTCTCAGGAAAAGGTGCCTATAACTTGAACAGTTCTACCTAACACCTTATATTTTATACCTGTGGTTGATAACTTGCAGTAAAGCATCCTAGTGACGGGAGATAGCAAATCGGCAGCTGAAACAATTGTAAACCCATGGAGTAGTAGGAAATAGTTCTAGCATGTATATAATATTAACACGCAACTGAATGTTAGTTGTGCTGTATTTATTTAAATCACTTTAAAGGACAGATATGTTTCTGTGAATTTTATCTAGCAAGTTCTTACTTGTCCATGGTGTACCTAGTACTGTGCCTAGAATAAGTTCCTTTGTTGCTGCTTTTTGTTTTTAATGGAAAGAATTAGGAATTACATATATGTATATTTTGTGTATATGGTTGTTTTTAATTAGGTGAGACTTGCTAGTTCTCATCACTTTTGCTGGAGAATGTTGGGAGCATCTTGGGATATGGAGATGGAATATGGTAACGAAGTCACCAGCAGGTTAACTAAGATGAATATTTTCAGTTCCTTGCTGTTGGAAAAACCTTTGAATGGCCACACCTTTTTTTTTTTTTTTTTTAACAGTTTATCTATTTATTTATTTAGTAATCTCTACACCCAGCATGGGGCTCAAACTCAGAACACTGAGATCAAATAGCCACAGCTTCACTAGAAGACCCTAGGGGACACTTTGTTTTCCTTATGGTAGCCACAAGTTGAGTGTCTTCACTTCTTAGAGGAGTTAGGATTTTTCATTATCATGGCAGATGGCTCTTTCCAAGGTGTTAGAGGCCAGAGGCCAGGGGAAAAACTTTGTAATACCGCTGTGATACTACCCTGTAATACAGCCGAACAGGCCAACATGAGAGATGGCAAGCCTGCCAGACCCTGCCCGGGGTCTGCCTGTAGGACTTGCTGTAGAGGCCCTTCTGCGATGCACAGGTTCTAGGCTTCAAACACCAACTTGAAAGTGATCAAGAAAAGGGGCATCTTAAGCCGCCTTAGATAATTTCAACTGGGAAACAAAGGAAACTACCTCCTCCCTTTGTCTCCTTTTTGCAGTTTCTGTGTCCCTTCACTAGAACACATTCGGTGGCATCTATTATTTAACGTATAGAAGGATTACACTGTTCCAGTTTAAAGGAAGGCTTACCAAACCAATGGCCTTAAGTGATCTTCGCTCTTTGATACTGTCATCTTGAAGGTAAGCTGGTAAACTCTGGCATGGGAATGAAGTATAGAACTTTACCGTGCGTACTTGCGGTGAGAGGGTGGGGAGTGTAGACCTGTTTTCCCGTGCTAAAATTTTAGCGTTGTGATTTGGGGGAACGCGGATTTGCAGAGGTTTGATGGAAGGCTGGTTTGTTGGTTGAAGTAGGAGTGATTGCTCGCACCCTTTTGGGGAGACTGGGGGCGGGGGTGGTGGGTAGTTTGGAAGGATGAAAGAAAAGAGAGAAGACCCGGGACTGGTTCAGTTACTACCCAGGTGTCAGAGCGCTCCCCGAAGCCATACCCTTAAAAGGGGCTTCGAGCAGGGGTGCAAAGCTACCGCTGGTGCTTAGGCAAAGAGCCTAGGGGAAAAAAAGAAAAGAGGAGGGGGGTGGCTACTCCAAGGAATGTGCGGCACGCGGGGAGCCAGACCCAACCATTGCACGGAGCGGGGGCGCCGGCGGCTCCCGGGGCGGCGCGGCCCCGGCCCCGGCCCCAAGTCCGGGAGGGAGCGGGCGGGGGCCGATCGGCTGGCGGGGCTGCGGGCGCGACGCCCAGAGGGCGGGCGGGGAGGCGCGGGTGGGCCTGGGCGCGGCGCGAGGCGGTGCGCTGCCGCCTCCCCGCCCCCGGCCGGCGCGCTCTCGGGGCGGTGGTTGAGGCCGCGGTAGGTGGGGACGCGGCGGCGCTGCTCCTCCGCTGCCGCCGGCAGAGTCCGCGGCGCCGCCAGCTCCGCGCGCGAACTCCCGTCCATGGCACGCAGGGCGGCGGCCGCCCGAGCTGCCCGAGTCTCGCCCGCCGCCGTCGCGCCGCACTTTTAGGCGAGTCGGGAGGTCGAGGGCGGAGGAGAAGTCAGCCCCGAGCTGCAGCCCCCGCCGGCCGCCGCCGCGCGGCGAGAGGGAGTTCCCAGAGCGCCGCGGCCCGGGCCGGCCCCTCCTGCGCCCTCCCCCTCGCGGCGAGGCTGCCCCGCGCCCGCGCCCGCGCCCGCCGCCCGCGCCCGCCGCGATGATCTTCCCCAGCAGCAGCGGCAACCCCGGGGGCAGCAGCAACTGCAGGACGCCCTATCGCAAGCAGGTGAGGCGGCGGCCGGGATGCCGCGCCGAGGCCGGCCGCCCAGCTTTACAAAGGGCGCCAGCGCTCGGCCGGACACCGCTCTTCTCCTCGGAGGGACCGGACTGGGCGGTGACCTTGTTTCCGAAGGAGGCGGCCCGCGGGGACGGCTCGGGCCGGTGACCTTAGCTGGGGAGATGCCCTCGTCTCCGCCGGCCGCGCCGGGTGGGACGTGGAGGAAGGGGAAGGGGTGGAGAGGCGGCGAGAGCGCAGCGCGCCGGGCCAGGGGCTTCGCCCCAGCTCTGCAACAAGTTTGGGTTTTTTTTTTTTTCACCCTGAAACCTTTGTGTGTAGAAGAGTACGATAATAAGTCGTAACGTTGGTTTGCAACAATCTTCACTCGGAACCCGAAAGAACCTGCCTGATTCATAGCAAACCCGGAAGACCAATTTGTGTGTGTGCTTGTGTGTGTGTGTGTGTGTGTGTGTGTGTGTATGTCCGCGCGCGTCACCCCCCCATATATATATTAAAAAAAAGAGAGACGAAACAGGAACTTCTGTCACTTTCTCAAGGTTTTCAGTTTTCAGAAGCACAGGGAAATCCTGTGACATCCTAGTTGCAGAGATACTTGGATAAGCCTGAGTCATACACATGCCTTTTCCTATTTTAATACCGTTTCATACATTTTTTAACAGATTGAACTCCAAAGGCACTTTAGTGGTTAGATCGAAATCCCCTGCCGGGAAAAGGAGTGGAGCTGGGAGCTTATAGTTTCGGCCTTTTGTTTTGTTTTTTCATCTTTGTTTTTAAAAGAAGGTTACTGAAGCCATGTTGTGATAAATCTCACAGAGCCTTTCAGCAGCAGCAATAACAAAACCTAGCTTTAAATTATGTAAAAAATGTGCAGGTCTGTTTAGAAAAGGTTAAACTGATTTAGAGGTCAGCGGCAAGATGCTTGTTGAGAAAACAAAAACACGATTGCAGATATTTTTCTACCATAATAAATCTCTTGTCTACATCCTTAGCCACGGAGACAAATCAATTAAGTTATTATCCCAATAATGATACAAGCGAACTCTATCCTTCCATGCAGACCGTAGCTCTGTTAAGATCATGACAGATGACAAGGATGCCTGGTGGCTTTCCTAAAGACATTCACAGGATTATTGATTATATGTAGTCCTTTTTGTTCTCAAAGTCATTTGATGGGGGGTATGTCTTAGCATAAGTATATCTGAAAGTAGGGCTAATTTGGTCAAACAGTGACGGTGTCAGAAAGTATTGTTTTCTGGTCTTGGGTTCTTTTACTTGTTAGCTTTCCCTTGAAAAGGTAGTAAACACCCTGGTCTGTGTCCTTTGCTGTCCAAGTCAATGCAACTTTTACCTGGCTTAAGAAAAGCTCCTTTTTTTTTCCACGAAAAAAAAAATCTGCATTTCTGACTTGTCTGAAGTATATGCTAAAATTGTCTAGATTCAAAACCAGGCATCTCTAAACTCACTTCGTGTGGCCTCATTTAAAATAAATGTCCTCGGATCCAGCACACTTACATCAACTTCATCAATGATGCCGATTTACAATAAATATTCTTCTCCTGAACCCTCCTCTTCCACCCACCTCTCTCTACCTGAAAAGATGGCTAATTATGTAAAGGCCTCATGTATTCATTTATTTGTTGTCAAAACCCGGTGGGGTGTTAGCTCTGAAATGGGGAAAAGGCTCTGAGGGCGAGGCCCTTTTGCTGTGAGGGGCTGGAGGTTTTGTGTGTGGAGGGGGACAGCCTGCTGGTCTGGAGCACGCTGATAAGATGCTCTTCTTTTCACTGGGCTCTCCTTAGATTCAGAGACTAAAAGGGCTGACTGAATCAGAAAAACAAACAGACTTTCTTTTTTCTATAGGCAAAGAAAGAAATGAATGTGTAGGCATTATACAGACACAAGACCCCGGGTACCAGTGGTATTTGAGTCAAAGGCTTCTTTTGTTAGTATTTAGCCATTCACTGGGAAAGCACACTTCCAGCGTGGGGACCTGGTTACCATGAGTGACTTTGTGATCTCATCCTGGCTTCGTCTAAACGGGAAGTCTAATTAATGCCTTTTGTAAGATTTTGTGATGTTAAGCTTGCACCTTTCGGTTTGTATAAATTTGTTCATTTCGATGAAAGAATAGGTAAATTTTAGGTGTACAATGTGATTTGATTTTAATCTACAAATATATAAGCAGCTCTTAGAGCTGATTTCAGATAATTTGCCTGAGGAAAAAATGGAATGTGAGGAATACCTAAAAATCACCTTTTGGAGAAAGATAGGAGGATCACAGTTTTTTAGACATACATATTAGTAGTAGCTAACCATCACTGAGCACCTTACTGCCTGCTGCAGGTCGCTGTTCTAAGTGTTTAGGTGGATTAACTAATTTTAGTCATCTTGACAGTCCTATGAGACAAGTAATACCATCTCCCTTACAGCTGAGAAAACTGAGGCATAGATTAAGTAACTTGCCCAGTCTGTACAACCCAAAGTGCCGAGCCGGGATTTGGACCCTGGCAGTCAAGCTCTTAAAACCATCACATTGCAATTGCCTGCTTACGGGCACATCTCAGTAGAAACTCGTACAGAGCTCATCCGCATCACTGCCCATTGCCTTTTTCATCTCAAAAGTCCAGTTTAGGGATTCCTCCTGCCTTTTTTTTTTGATGGGAAGGGTGGAGGTTGTGAGGTTGAAAGTGAAGGATGAAGTAAATGGATGGTATGGATGATGGGTTCATGACATTTGAAAGCCAAAGTATTGCTTCAGTGAATGACTGTAGAATCTCTTTTTAAAAACTTTATATTTTACATGTATCGGAGTCAGCCAGTTTCAGTTAAAGCAGAGGTAGGTGGTGCTCGTCCCCCTCCTGCCCCATGTAGTATATCGAGGGCATCAAAGAGCACTGATCTCCGGCATCATCTCGGATAAACAGGATTTTCCTGCATCACAGGCCTATGAACACATTAGAAATACACCTGCTTGGCTTAGGTCAAAGTGAGACACTTTTGAGTGAAGTGATAAGCCAGTAGGCAGTATCTAGACAAAGATTGTTTGTCCAAGCCTCAGTGGAGAAGTGTGTACATCCTATTATTGACTGTGACTTTCAGAAACATGATATTCCTTAAGCATATTCAGTCTGATTGTATGAAAATGCCCTGCAACCTAAACAAAAACCATTTATCAGGACTTCTATAGTTATGAACATATTTTATTGTGTTTCAAAAGAAAAAAATACTTTATGTTAAAGGCTTTAAATACAGAAAACAAGTATTTCCATTTTGCTTTGAATTCTTTTACAAGCCACTTCTCCATGTTTTCTGACTTCCATTTTAGAACTGCTTTCTCTGGGTAGTTGACTCAGTTATGTCATAGAATTTGGTTTTTACAAATTGTGGCATGTAGCAATTCCTTTCTTGCTATATGCTGTCGTGGTTTGCAATGGGGCCTTTGAGGAAGAGGAGTGAATGCAAGAATTTGTGTGTGTGTGTGTGTGTGTGTGCGCGCGCGCGTGCGCGCGCGTGTATCTTTCTTTTTCTTTACAAAGATATTGCCAGCTAATAGCTGTACTTGTTAAATGTTGCTAACTTTTGATGAGTGAAGTACTTATCTCCCCAGTTCAAGTAGATTTACATAGTTTGCTGCTTTCTTGAAGATTAACTGGGTGTAGCTGCACGTGAAGAATCCAACAGTGATTCAGTGTTTGGCCTTGTTGGAGGATGACATACAAAGCTGTTGATTAATCCTCTTCAAGCACTTTCTGTTCACAGCAATCGATGTGTAGTAGATTGGGGTTTTGTTAAGTTTGAAGATTAAAGTTGTGCATAGAAATATTTAAATGAACACTGTCTGAGCTATTCCCAACTTGTTGTTTTTAGAAGAAGGTAAACATACTCAGGCCACAGAGAGTGGCAGTTGAGGGGAAGGTAACAGAAAACTAAATTGGTATGCATAAGTAAGGTCTTATCCTTATTTCACATTAGGCTATCTCAGAGGGTTGGTGATAAAGTAGTATTTCTGAATCAAGGAACTGTGCTTTAAATATGTATCCATAGCCATTTGAAAAGTATAGAATTCTCTATCTGTGATTACCCCTTTTTTCTGCTGGGTACCCCTTTTGGCGGCTCACTACATTTTCTGTAGTTCACTTCAGATTTTGAACACATTTCTTGTTTTTGTTCTTTCTTCCATTTAGGGGCTGATGTCAACTGGGCTCACCACATATTAGCAATACTTGTCAAGCTCATTCTTGGTGGTAGGGCGTGTATGTGTGTGTGTGTTGCGGGGGGTGGGGAGTCTGTCTTGCCCAGGTTTCTGAGAATATATTTTCAAAGCACTCCACCAAAAATAAGTATTTAAAGATATATAAATGATAGTCCCTCCCAACCTCAATTGTATTTAATCTTCACAACATCCATATAAAGGAGAGAAGGGTCAGGAATTTTGAGGCCGTGAATTTATTAAATGGCCTAATTGGCAAAAGCGAGGTCTCTGACATCAAGAAGGGCTGGGTCTGCTACTAGGAAAAAGAGAAGGAAGCCCAGCTAAGAACAGCTGGAGCCCCACTACACTTCCCTTTCCTTGGCCTCCCAAAGACATGTGGCACACAGAGCGTCCCAGATTTCAGCTTTGGGAAGTGTAGCTCTCTAATTTAGTAGTGTTTTTTGTTTGTTTCATAAAGGCCTTTACTCTAGGGTTGTCAGGTAACATCCAGGACGCCAAGATAAATTTGAATTTCCAATAAGCAATGAATAATTTCTTACATCCATATGTCCCAAGTATCGCGTGGTACTGTGTATTTTTATTCGCCCAGTCCAGTAAGCCAGTCTCCCAAAAACCCAGTTCGCTTTTTAAAACTAGTTATAAAAAAAACCCATAATTATAAACCATACTTTTCCTTCTTTTTCCACTAACATTTTGCCTCTTAGCATATACCTTGAACCCTGATGATAATGTGGATTTCACACTGTTAACTTCTTTGACGGTCACTCAACCTAATTGAAAGACCCTGGCTTAAGTTCTGGCTCTACCACTTGCATGCTTTTCACTTAACCTGTCTAAGCCTCAGTTTCTGTTAAGGAAGGATAATAGTGCCCATTCCACAGGGCTGTTGCCATCAGTCCTTCTGAGGTGCTGTTATTATTAATGTCCCCAGAGAGCAAGCAACAGCGGGTGGTCCTGGGAGGCTCTGTGTGATCCTGGGAGACCTTGACACAGCCTCTAAGAATGGACTATGTTTAGAAAGCGGGGGCAGCCTCCAGACGGGTAAGGACCTGGAGCATGAAGATGAGACTCTCCACCACTGGAAGGAGAGAGAGAAAGAAAGAACCAAAAAGTAGAAGAGTGCACTCCACCATATTTTAAAACAATTGTTCCTGTATCATGCTCTTATTAGCAGAGTTTGCCTTCTCTCTGGGGAAAGAAAGCCTTCCAATCCTTTCTATTTTATGCAAAGATATGATTGGAGAAGGAAAAAAAAGAGCATTGATGACTCTTATCAATGAGAATTTCTACCTTTTAATTTGCTTGAAAACAGATATGATTATTAGTATATGCATGATGATTTCCTGAATTCTTTCCTTTGTCTTGTTTGTACATTTGGTTTTCAAAGACGCCATCTTTGCATTACTCAGAAAAAATAAACTTTTTTTTTTTTTTTGTCCTTGGACATCTGTAGGTGTTTGGTGGGTGTTTGTTTTTAATCTCGCATCTGTAGAGAATGGTTTGCTTAACACATTTTAAAAGCTTAGTAAATTTTAAAATAGGATAGATGGGCCATGAGGAAAGGAAGCAAGATTTTTCTGGAGTAAGGACAGGTGAAAAAATTAAATGGAACAAACTAAATTGTGTGTTCAAGAAATGAATCAATACACCTGTTGTTACTTAGCACTTATTAAGTGGCAGCAGTGACAAAACTTGGTGCGAGACAGAGTGCTACCCTAATAAATAGAATTGTATTTGGGTTCCATTTTGCTTATTTAAACATATGGAATTTCAAAACAATAAAGTGTAAACTAGGGAAGATTATATTCGTGTTTTTAATCATGCATACACTACAGTCTCAAGAATGCGTTAAAAAAAAGGACTGGAGGAAAATTGCCAAAATATTAACAAATATTTTCCTCTGTTGGTAGGTAGAATCACAAGCGACTTATTTTTAGGGATTGTTTACATTTTTTTCGACCTTCCAGTCTTTCTTGCTTCCTCCAATAAATATATAGTTCTTCGGTTGTCAAGAAAAAAAGTGAACAAAAATTTAGAAAATCATATTATTTTAATGGCTAAAAATTGTGAAAATCCAAGAAATTCACGTCATTGAGAATTTCAGCCAGTTGTACTTAGGCACTCCTTGGTTCTGTTCCTGAGCTCTGAGATATCCTTTCCTATTCTTTATGAATTTCTATTCTTCTTTTTACTGCAAACTCTTAATACCATCTTTTTGGAAGTCACCTATTACTGATGGATAGTTTTCATATTTATGAACTTTAGTATTTTCCTATTTTTTAATTTATTTTTTTAGATTTTGTAAATTAATTTATTTGACAGAGAGAGAGAGAGAGAGGCAGCGAGAGAGGGAACACAAGCAGGAGGAGTGGGAGAGGGAGAAGCAGGCTCCCTGCTGAGTGCGGGACCCTGGGATCATGACCTGAGCCAAGGCAGACGCTTAAAGACTGAGCCACCCAGGCGCCCAGTATTTTCCTGTTTTATATAGACCAAACAGGCCTTCTGTGTTTTGATGTTTTAAAACTGTTTTTAAGACATTTTTGGGACACCAGTTTATCTACATGAGTCAGTAAGGGGAAAATGGAGCTATATATATGAAATTTCATATTCTAGATTGCTTTTCAAGAAAGTAGCCACCCTAAATATATCCTGAATACTGAGGAATTGGCCACTATTGTCTCTGTTTTCATTTGACTTACAGCTGCACTTAAATATAGCTGTTTTGTGGACAGATAAGTTCCCCTGCGTTTAATTTCCACATTAAATGTGAAAAATCGACACTGTTCTACTCCTTATGTCAGAATCCTTGGATTTATTTTATTACGAATACTCATGACTATCTTCATCACATACTTCCTTTGTAGCGTTAGCTTTTTGCAAGGGCAGCGGAGCAGGAGGCGTGGCTTCTTTCTAGGCCTCTTTAATTTCTAATGGAACATGAGGTTTCTGTAAGAAAGACGCCATACAGATAATTTCAGCACCTCAGAAGCTGTTGTTGCTGTGTGACCCACGGGCATTTTCAGTATATCAGGGGAGTTTTAGATGTGTACGGTCCAGGCTGCAAGGCTTCCAGTGAGAGGAGGAGAGAGAGCCTGAGGGAGGAAGGAAGAGGTGGGGGCTGAGAGAGAGAAAGGAAAGCAGTGTTGCTTCCTTGGGTTCTTACTGTGTTAGCTGATGCGTCACTTTACAGAATCTGTTCAAGTCTCATTGTTTTGGTGCTGTGTATGTAGGTTGGGTACAAATATGTAGCTTCGGGTTTTGTATGATCTCAGGTTATTACACTCCATTGTTTTCTTCGTGTCATTCCCATCACCTAGAATTTCCTTTTAGCTCTGCTCTAAGACAAGATCTGTCTCTCTCCCTGCCCTCAGGGATCTGCCTAAAAATGGCCCTTTTGGGAGACCATTTATGATCAAACCAGTCCTACCTCGTGAAAGATTCTAGAAATGACTTTGTCTTTACTTTCTCTCTCTCTGTTCACAGTTTTATAGGTCAAATGCATCAGACCAATTCCAAGGGAGTGGATATGTTCTTTTGTTTAACTGAAAGTTTAACAGACTCCAAAACATTGAGTTAAATAATTACTGAGTGTGTAACATAAGTCAGGTCGGGAACAGCCATCCTTCTGTAGGAAGTAAGCTGGTGGCATGCAGGGCATACACTATTGCTCATCAGGGGAGAGGCTGGGCAGGGAAATCAGTTAGCTAGCTGTTAGGACAGCTGTGAGATAGAGAGGACCCAAAAGAAGGCAGTTAAACTGTGGACAAGAGGAACAACCAAATTTTTAGACATTTGAGTACATAAAGCCCCTAAAATCGTATGTAAAATGTTGCACATATTAGCTCTTTCCTGGGGAGAAGTTCCTAGCTTTCATCAGTGTGCCAAAGGGATCTGTGTCCTCCAGAAGATTTTATGACCACATGTGGAAGGCGATGGAGAACTTAAAGATGATGCCAAATTTCTAACTCGGGAGATGGGATCGTTGGTTACATCGTGGAAGGTGACATTTCAGGTGGAAGGGACATGACAGCAAAGATTTGAAGATAGAAAGCATGGGCTTAATATATTAGGTGAAGAGTGAATAATTCAGGTTAGCCAGACTGGGGGGTAGAGGTTGGAAGGTGGGGCGGGTGGGGAGGGGTAATATGGTCTAGTTTGCTAGAATGGCTGGATGAGAAAGCCTGAGTTTAGAAGGTGGTGCCCAGTTGAAAGAAAGCTGTAAAAAGGAGTAGTGGCAGTGTGGAGGTATTAGATGAGATGGATTTAAGATTGTACGGAAAGAATTGACAAGATTTGGCTGGTGACTGGATGGCGGGGGTGGGGGTGGCTTAGTAAACGAGGGTCCTAGATGTCTAGTTTTAGATGATTAGGAAAATAAAAAGTTAGTAGAGCCTTGCTTGTTCTGGGCTCGCATAAGAAAGAACCCAGCCATTCTGATACAGGGATTTTTCTGCATTTTTTAATGTGTTAAATTGGAGTGGGGGAAGTGCTAAATTGTGATACTCAAATGTTCAGACACCAGGGACGCAAAAGGCCCTTCCATGTGCAATTCAGTCTCATTAAGGCAGAATTGTCCAGCCTAAAGAGCTAGTAGCACCCACAGTATGAACCACTGTAAGAACTCCTTTTGCATCCAGAAGATGGTCATAAACATTTTTTTACTGTTCCCCTGGGATTGTCCTAAAGTCAGTATATAGAGGCAGTGAGCTTGGTTTGGCCACTTTAATTTGGCTACATGAATCACACATCACTACCCTTCCCAGGCAGAGCTGGAGCCGTGGCCCCCAAGCTCAGAGCCTCCTGAAACACGAGGTGGAGCGTTGGGAATAGGTTAAAGCATCCAGGGAGAGAATGTGTCCAGAAGAGGCTAGACAGACCTAGGGAAACACAGATTTTGTGGTGGGAAGGAGGAAGATGAGCCTTTGGTAAAGGGAAGGGGAAAGAAAGGGCAAAATGTTGGGGGAATCCAGTGTCACAGAAGCCCGAGAAGAACAAAGCTTCAAGAAAAGATGGTCAGCTCTGTTACATGTTTCCTGGAGATCAGGGAAGACAAAGGCTGAGTAAAAGGCTATTGGAAATACCATTGGGAGGTCTTTGAAAGCCTTTCAAACAGAAGTTTCAATAGAGTAGTATGTGTGTGGTGGGGCCAGGAAGGGCAGGTGGTCATGTGAGTTGTAGAAAGCGCATTCCAGAGGATTTAAGGAGTGAATGAGTGCGGAAGGGTGTGTCTTTAGAGAAATCAGGTGTCCAGAGGAAAGAGTCTCTTCAGACAGCCTTGAGGCAAGATTATCTTCGCAGCCGACTATGGATGTAGGATAGAGCAAGGTAATAGAAAACAGAAGGAATAGTTGGAAATAGGTCTTTATTTTAGGAAAGATTGAGGCAGGTTAGTCTTGCAGGAAGGGGATCTGAGTGAGTTTCAGTCAATGATACTGGAAGGAGGAGGTTGGTTAAGCTAGGGATGTCAAGGAAAAGTAGCAAGAACAGTGATGCTCCGTCTTTTAAAAACTTCCATTTCGGTAAAGAGGGTTGGTCATCTGTAAAGACTGAAGGAAAAAAAAAAAAATGGGGGGTGGGGGGGAGAGTAATTCTAGGCTTAAAGAACGTGACGAAAGATTTGGAATAATCGCTTTTGGGAATTTGGTGAGTGAGTATTCAGATTGAGATGAGTAAAAAGACCGAGCTATGGTGAGGGCCCCTGGGAGTTCAATGGTCTCAGTTGGCAAGATATTTTGACCCTTTTCCAGCAACAAATGGAGGGAGAGTATCTGGGTGAAGAGGGTTTGGCATTGCTGAGGTGAATAGGTGTAGAAATTGAGAGCCTTGTTCTGACGATTAAGGAGCTAGGTGAAATGAAGAGAGATAATGAACTGTGAGAACGGGGAGGGGCATGCAGGTTGTGATAAGATAAAGAGAGGTCTCTGGGAGTGAGGGAAGGAGAAATGTGAGAGGAAATTCTGGGTTCAGGCTCTTGAAAGTGCAGTATTTCCGGGATGTTACCTTTTGGGGCTGCTGGGAGGACTCAGGGGGATTGTGCGGGTGTGTCTGGCATGCAGTAAATGCTCAGGTGCTTATACTTACGAAGATGTGGCTCTCGTAGAATTTATACCTCCCTATCTCTACTGTTATAATATTTTTGTAAATCAAATCATATTTCAGACAGACTTCAACGAACCATGAACCACAAACCAAAATAAAACACTAATTTTTTTAACTGAACCACAATCCCAACTTAAGTTTTAAAATACACTGTCAAACTATTTCAAAATATCTTAAGTTGCTTTTAAAGAAAAAAAGGTGGAAATTTATGTGGATCCCAACTCCATCACTCCTTCTTTCCTCCCTCCCTCCCTCCCTTCCTTCCTTTCTTCCTTCCTTCCTTTTGTTTTTTTCTGCTCTTTAGGAAGTACTAGTGCCCAAACAGATTCTTCCTCCACCTCAGAGCAGAATATGGGATGGATTTCTGGCTTTATCAGCACTATCTTCCTCATCATCACCACTTTGTTAAGACCCCTCCTCCAGGAGCCTTCACACACTGTTCCAGAGACACCTATTTGTCTCTCTCTGCCTTTGGTTCTATTTAGTACCTTAGCATCTGAACTATCTTTTCTAGTTACTTTTCCTCACCAAATGTGTAGCTCTCTGAAGGGAAGGGGCTACTGTTTGCTGAGCACTCTGTATGCCGTGGGCATAAGGCTGGGTCCCTTTACATTTCCTTATCATTCTTCTGCAGCACCTCTGTGAGATATTTCCTCTTATCCTTCTTTCACAGATTTGGACAGTATAACTTGTTCACCCCAAATCCCAGAGAGAATAGATATAGAGCCCTGATTTTTACCCAGTTTCCAGGGCTTCTCCAGCAGGAAGGAGCTCGTATATTGCTTTCACAGAAAAAAAAAGGTGGACATGGGTATTCCCAACTTCATCATAACTTAGTTCACAGTAACAGTGAATGCAGTTCTTAAACACTCTTGGTCTTAATTTCCCCAGTGGCAAAACTAGATATAATAGTTACCCCATGTTACTGAGATGATCAGGTGAAGTCACACATGGGACAGCACAGTATTGGGCCCAGGGGCTCTCTCTGCCTCCCTCCTTCCTTGGAGTGTCCCCTAAGTCCGTTTGCACAAGAGGACCTTAGAGGATGGCTCAAGCAAAGCCTGAAATGATAACAGTGGTGGAAGATTGATCATTCTGTTCATTAGCAAAAACAGTTTGTGATGAGAAAGATCTAGAAGTGAAACTCCGTTCTCATTGGTAAAATGGAAATGATGCTTATTTCCGTCTCTGACTTCTAGAGTGAAGGGTCAATGAGTTAATGTAAGATAAAGTGCTTTGTGACATGTCGACACTGCAGAGATGTTATTACAGTTTCTGAAATGGATGCTCTAAACTATGATGTGATCATTTTGCTTCTTTCAGCATCTGATTTTAAATTCATGAAGTTTATTGTTTAAAGCTGCTTTCCCCAAATTGTGTTCACTGAGATACTCGGATTCTATTAGATGTTGAAAGTGTTCCAGGAATTAAAATATTCAGTGTTCAAAGAAACTTGGGAAACACTACATACTATGTAGTATTGTCTTGGAGAATAACAGCATAAATTAGCATGAAAAGTCTGAGAAGTCCTGCGGTAAAGACATTTGTCCAACTTTGTGCATTTCATTGTTTCCTAGAATTATTTGATCATAGAACTACTTAGTCCTAGAATATTTATCATCATCTGTATTCTCTGGGGATGTTTGGGCGACAACTTATTTAAGGAGCCATTTGCATTTGGAGTAGGAAAGGATCTTAGACATTATCTAGTACAGCCTCTTTAATTGACCCACAAGGAAATTAAAATCCAGAGACACTGAGTGATTTGTCTAAAGTCTCATAGCTTGAAGAGCCTCAGTCTTCTGACTCTTAGTTTTCCATCACCTCACCTTAAAAGTCTTGGCTTTTCCAAGTGTGGCACATCCTCGCACCAGTTTTCGGATGACTTTTTTTTTTAAATCATTTTCTGAATAGGTTCTTGGGGATGGTATGTTGCATGTTATTTTCAGAAAAAATAAATGGGTATCTGCCAACTATCATCTCTTTTGTTTTTAATTTCTTCTCTCTTAAGGTTAATTTTTCCACCTATTTTATTGCTTCTTAAAGCATTTATGAAGTCATGATTACTGACTTGGGAATCAATCTTGTTTAAAATATCAGTGATCTAGAAAACCCACACATTCTAATTATTAATGCCCTCTTTTGTCCTCTAAATCTGTTTTGTCCTTCTTTTTTTGTATAATTGCCTGTGGGTAGACAAATTTACATACTTTTGGCCCCTTCCTGCCTGACTTATTACAACATGCAAAATTTGCTCTGTGGTTTCTAGGTTAAGTTCCCATATAGAAGAAACCACAGTGAAGGCTTTACAACCGTGCTGTGCTGAAGGCCCCACCACCACATGGGGCTCTGTGTTCTTGAAAAATCTGAATGACCAGTTTATTGCCATTTTTTATAATTAAGATATTTCAGGCACAAGAGTTCACATGGAGCATTTCTCTTTTTATGTATTTTAAGGTTCTTGGTTGCCTAAAGAAAAGTAGGTAGGTATCTGTCAGAGACCCTCACTGATTCATTCTGGTGTGTGCAACATGAGAATTAACCCTAAATGCATCCAGTGCTGTGATTCTAGTGTTTTGGATGAAGTGATGTGTCATAATGTCTATTATATCATGTGTATCACAGAAGAAGCATAGACTGTTAGTGCTGAAAGAATCTTAAGAGATCAGCTTTTCTAAGTCCTTATTTTAGAGATCAGGATGTTTCAATATCACACAGCTTATTTGTAACAAAACCAGGGCTAGAACCCATATATCCTGATGGTGCAGTTTGGACCTTTTCAAACAAATCTGGCTTGGATCATTAGTCATTCATTTAATGTTTTAGAGCCCATTCTGGGCCAACCACCTATGTTAGGCCCTGAAAAGAACAAATTGATGATCCTATTCTCAACCTTACAGTCTAACAGGGGCTGTGGAGCAGGTATATAAATATCCATGTAAGTAGAAATTAATGCTATCAAGAAGGGCAGGTATTTCAAGAAATTCATAGGAAGAACATGTCTAACCTACAGTCATCATACTCCAACTGACCTGAATTTAGACTATTTGACTTCCAGGTGCATTTGATTTGAGTCCAAGATAGAAACAAGATTCTCAGTTGGCTGATCAATTTTGATCATTGTGTTGGTGACAACCTTAGAATTACTCTATGCTTTAACGGGCCATATTGAGCTGCTTACTGGGGTACTAGAGCAGAGTAGAAGAAAAGGAAGAAGGTCGTCCACTTTCATGGTATCAATCCATTGCCAGATTTGGTTTTAGTTCTTTAAAAGGGACGTGGAAAACTGGAAAGCATTAAGAGAAATTCAAGCAAAAAAGATGCTATTTCAACTTCTCAGAGGCTCTTCTTTTCATTGTTCTCTAGTTGAATATGTGAAATAGGATTGAAAAATTGTACTTGTGGAATTGGGATAGTTGACAATCAAGGTAAACAATCAATAAAGGTTTACAGAGGAATTGCTCATACATTTCATACACTGTCGATAGCTGGGCTTGACAGATGTTTTTTCTGTGACCAGCCAGATCATAAATATTTTAGTCTCTGCAGTCCATAAGTTCTCTCTTAGAATTACTCAGCACTGCTTTTGTAGCTCAGAAGCAGCTGTGAATAATGCACAAACAAATGGTCATGGCTGTGTTCCAATAAACTTTATTTATTAAAGCAAGTGGCAGGCAGGATTTGGCCTGTGGACAGTATTTGCAGACCCCTAATCTGTAGAATCCTTCGTTGGCTCTTTTACCAAAAGGTGCACAGAAGGAATTGCAAGAAAATGAAATTCAAACCAGATAATGATGATACTGATTAGCATTGGCACCATCAAAACAGGTTAGACACAGAATAAAACCAAGTGAATGTAGGTCTGATTCATTGCTTTGACCCAAAGGTTTTGTATTAAAGGCTCAGTCTTGACTAGGTATTTTATTTGGTTCTATATGGGGAGGCGTCCTTCATGTATCTATGTGATCAGTACTTCCTTAGCCATTTTTTGTATTTTGAATCCCTAAGACTTGGCCATAATTCTGAAGTGGTGAGACAGAGAGCCATGGTAAAACAGAAATAGCATCCTGGGAGTAAAATGTCAATTTTTTAATTTAAAAATATTTTTTGGCTAAATTTGTATTTTACTAGTTATTATCAGAACATCCTGGTCCAAGCAAACTACTGATGCACCTTGTAATTAGTTTGCTAGGGGTGCCATAACAAAATTTCATAAACTGAGTTCTTAAACAACAGGAACTTATTTCTCACAGGTCTGGAAGAGAAGTCCAAGATCAAGGTGTTGGCAGAGCCATGCTCCCTCTGGAGGTGCTGGGAAAGAATGTTCCAGACCTCTCTCCTAACCCCAATCTTTACATGACATTCTCCTGTGTATGTGTCTGTCTCTATGCCCAGATTTTCCTTTTTTTTTTTTTTTTAAGGACTCTAGTCTTATTGGATTAGGGCCTACCTTAATAATCTCATTCTAACTTGATTATCTCTGTAAGGACCCTATCTCCAAATAAGGTCGTATTCTAAGATACTGTGGGTTAGGACTCCAGTGTATCTTTTTTGGGCGGGCACAATTCAACTCGTAACAACCTGGTACCAGACATTCATTCAGCTTAGTCAAAACTCCTCAATTGGGCAACATGGTTGGCCCAAAATAAAGCCATAATGCTTCATGACTCACTCATGATCACATTAGCTTTCAAATAGAAGTATTATACTGGTGGCCCTGTTGTACACAACATATAAAGAAATATTATGTTTTGTGGTGGTGGTGTGTTTAACCTACAAGATAAAAGATACTTCTTTACAGAAATAGCTTAACCCTGTAAAATGGCTCTGGAAGTGTCTATTACCAACCACAGGCTTCAAGGACGTTGAGTAACTGACTGCCCCTTCCTCTGATCAGCTTTGCCCAAGTCCATACCTATCATGCCAGCCAAAAGTTACTTCCTTGCTTCCTGAGGTCCGTTTTTCCTTCCTCTCCTCCAAGCTTTTGTTAAGCTGTCACAAATGGCCACAGAAGTCTATTCTCTCATCTTCAAGTTCACATTCCTCTCTTCTTTAAATTGAAATTTAAGGTCTACCTCTTCCAGGAAGATGATCATTGTGCTCTCCCTTTTTTCAGTTCCTGCTATTACACTAAAAGAGAATTCTGATACGGTTTTCCATCAACCACATCTCAGTTGGGGTTTGTGTGTAGGTGGAGTGGAGCAGCAATAATGCCCTTTCTATTGAGGAGAGGATGAGTTGCACCACTACACATTAAGGCATCAGGTTACCTCTAGGGACTTGGAATAGGAGTGTTACTGTAGTTATGAGGTAAGTCCTCCATAACAACAGAGGTTCTGGTCATTTGAAAGTATTGTTTTGAAAGCCGTTATAGAGCTGTAGTTCTGTAGGAATGTGAAGTGGTATTAAAGCCTCTTGAGTCTTACAAAAAATTTTAAAGATGTTCATCTCTTCCATTAGAGGTACCTCACTTCTTTTATTCTCAACCTTCTGTTTTCTCCCTCTCCTCTCCTCTCCTCTCCTCTCCTTCCCTCTCCTTTCGAGACCTAGGACACATCTTGGTTGGCAGCAGTTTTTTAAACAATAAATTAGTTATTTCTCTTTACAAAAGAATGCCTCACTATATATAAATTTTGCTTAATCAATGAGTTGTTCTTTTGTTTGGGCATGTTTCTCATTACCAACTAGATTGTGTCATATTTTTGAGCCCTGGAACCTGCATTTCTTTCTGGCATTTGATTTATGTAGGATAGTGTTTTACACGTATATTTGGGGCACAGTAGTTGCTGGTTTTATTCTCAGGTTTTCTTTAAAAGTCCTGTTTCCTTGCCGCATTTAAAGCATGGAATTGCTCATGTAAGATTTTTCAGAAACACATCCAGTGTGTGTAGTTGAGCATATTTATTAGTCATTATTTCAGCCAGAATTTATCAGTGACTACAGAGCTGTGTGTCAGGGATTATACCTTCCTGCCCCAAATGAGGTTGTTGAGTTTACAAAAACAGCCACTTTCTGAAGTGTTGTTTTTTGTTTTGGTTTGTTTTTTTTTGCCACAAGTAGTCACAAACACTGAAGTAAGGATTGAGATAGTTGGTAAAATGAACACGTGTGGAATTGACTCCATGACTGAATAGGAAGGTCTTGTCATGTTGTGTAGGAGAGGCACTGTGGAAGGCCTCTTTGGGGGAATCATCCAAGGAGAGGATTTGTATTTGTTTGTACCCAGTGAGGTATGTAGAGTTGTTAACCTAGAACTGGACACTGAACTCTCTACATGTCGATTAGTGAGGAGCCAGGAAACCCTCTGCCTTCGGAGGGAGAGTTGGTAAGAACTGTCAGATCAGGGAACCGGAAATTGCTCAGATCAGCTGATGCAAAAGAGGATCTGAAAGGTGTGGCCAGAGGGTGTGCAGTTTTAAAACTAGGAGATGTCGTTTCCTGCTGGCAAGTGAAGGGATCAAGTGTCATTTAGATGAGTTGAAGGAGACACTATGGAGAGAGAGCAAGGGACAAGATGGTGGCTGCTCTGGGAGCGGCATGGTTACAGAGTCAGGGTGCTGGGGCAGAAGAGAGTAGGGCAGCCTCAGGGCCCTGAAGATTCACATCAGCTCTAGAGACCACAGAGTAGACTTTCCTGAGTAGGAGGAACACCAGGACTCTGAATTTCAAAGACACACTGTCTTGGTTCTGCCCTTTTCAGAGGTTCTAGGGCTACCTGCATCAGAGACTCCTGGGGTGCTCATTAAAAATATAAATTTTGGAGTCCCACTGCCTCAGGCATACTCAAGCACTGTGGGGCCATTTTAAGGTCTCCAGGTGATTTAGAAGCTCACTGAAGTCTAAGGACCGCTGGGTGAAATATTCCTCAGATTTTTTTGAATCTTTCAGCGATGAAGAATGAGCTGTCTTACAGAGCAGTGATCTTTTAAGTCCAGGGATGATGCAGGCAGGAAATGCAAATGGGCGCCAAGTAGAGAATGACAAATTTATGAGTAACCAAGTCAAAATTGGGTCCAAAGAAAAATTAGGATCTATCTCTTAAGACTGACATCAGAAAAGCTAACCACGCATGTCCCTTGGAAACTTGGTTAGCCAGAGTACTGGACTAGCTGGGCTGATGCATTTTGAGCCATTCTGGATTTCTGTAAGAGACTGGAAATGGTTTTGGAGGCGTCTGTTACTGTGCTGAGCCAACTAAGTTTCCAGGGCCAGCCATAAATCTTAAAGACCAGATAAAAATCTTTGAAATCCAGGATACAGAAAAGCTTTTTATTTTTTTGCTCCTGTCGAGTTTTTGCCATGGATTTTTTTTTTTTTTTTTTTTGAAGTAACTCCCTATGGTATGTATGTGTGTTGGGGGTTTGGGGGAGGTAGATCCTTGACTGGCTCTATGTTATCTTGTTTTGGGGGAGGACATGGCAGAAAGGAGAGATTCTGGACATCTCAGAGCCCAAAATACAGTGAGTGATGAGAGTCCATTTCCATTTTCTGTCTTTCATTGACGCTTTCCCTCACCTTCTTTGCTGTACACCCACAGTGGGCAAGACTGCCATTCACAGCAGAGACAGGAAAGGTCCAGGGCTCAACACCACTGCAGAGACCACCCTCTCCCCGCCGTCCCCCACCCCAGCTGGACAGATGTACAGAGGCAGGTAAAGGACTGTCCCATCAGATAGTGGCACCCTGCTCCTTGTACTTTCAAGTACACTTCCTCTGCTTGCTCAGCCACAGTCCCCAGAACTTACCAGTTACTGTTAATTTTAGGAAATAGCATTTACTAATGAAAAGCTCTTGCTAAAATTTGAGGTTTACTCAATTCTTACTCATCCCTCCTGAGGGAAGAATACAGAAAGAAGCGGTCTGGTGAAAAGGATGGTTGCTGTGACGCAGTGTCACGTGCTTCAGCCTTTTCTCCATCCTCACCACCTGCCCAGCCCCACTCACTGCAGCGAGTGACAGGACCGTGAAGATAGGAACTTCTGTTTGGACCGCCGTATAGGGGTTTATTGAGTAGCTAGAAGGGAAAAGCAGCCAGGAAAATCAAGAGATGAGGGCAGTCTCAGGATTTGATAAACTAGACAGTGAATATCCTGTAATAAAATTTGGTGACCTATGTTGAGGAACAATTAGCCCAGAGATACCAGCACGCTGGAAAATGGGCCCAAGCTAACAAAAGGAGGGTTAATAGGAACAAGTGATCAAAGTCTTGCAGTTCAGGGAAAAATACTGAGGGAAATGGAGTATAACTAAGTGTGCAAAAAGGTCTGTGTGGTTGGTTTGACCATAAATGAGTATTAGCCAATAACCTGACTTAGCTGCTTAGACCATTAACATAGCTTTACCTACATTAATAAAATTACAGTATTTCAATAAAGAAATGAGATCATCCTACTGCATAGACATTAAAAGTTCTAATACTAAAGTGCATCTCTACATTTTTTTTTTTTTTTAATCAGGACACTTTTTTTTCACAGCAACATTGCATTTGGTAGCGTAGTTCTCAGGTTTTCCTACTGAAATGTTATTATAATAGTTAGAACCCCAAGTTAGCCTCAAAGCGAACAGTCTTCTTCTTTTTTTCTTTTTTAAAAGAGAGAGAGAGCACACAAGCAGGGGGAGGGGCAGAGGGAGAAGCCAGACTCCCTGCTGAGCATGGAGCTGGATGCGGGACTCCCATCCCAGGACCCTGGGATCGTGACCTGAGCTGAAGGCAGACACTTAACCGACTGAGCCACCCAGACACCCCCACAGTCTTCTAATGGAATTTCGGAACTGCTAGTAGCAGCTCCAGGTCTGAGTCTCCTGTGAGCAAAGGGTTGTCACACGGTACATTAGGTGGAGGGAAAAAACCGCTTTCTCACTTCTAATGATCATACTGAGAGATGTAAATTGGATGGCCTTTTGCACTCTTCCTCTTCCCTCTCTGAAGATTGAGAATAACAAAAGTGAGGCAACCTCCAATGGAACATAGGTCCATCTTTAAATTTTCTTGCTGATGCTCTTCTCAACTGTCTTACATGATTATTTCCCCATATCATAGCTTGGAAGTTTTGGGATTTCAAAGAGGGGCCCTAACCAAAAGGCATCTCTAGTTAGAATTTCAAGTGATAAAACTAAACCCAGGTGAAAAAGTCCAGGGAATGTGAGGACTGATCAGGTTTGATCAGGCCAGCTTTTCCAGGGAGTCTTTCCTGGGAAATCCCCCCTCACCCCTAGATCTCCCCACCCCCATTTTACCTGCCTTATGCAGCAACTTCTGCTTTGAACCCACAGGGTCATTTTTGTTTTCCATTTTCTCCCATTTTTTCCCTTATTGTGGTTGTGCAAAAGAGCCTCAGAGTAGCAGGAGAGGATTGAGAAAGTACTTAGAAGTCAGTTTTAAGATTTGGTCTGGTGGTGCCTGCCCTGGGCAGAGAGCCCTCAGGGCCATCTTGATGCCAAGTTTAGAGGTGGACATTGAGAAAGATGAACTCAAGTGCAGCTGACAGTTACTGAGCACTTCTCACTGGCTGGGCATTTTACTGTGATGAGCTTGTGCAATCTTCAAAACCATCCGGCGAGCTAGAATAGATGGTATCGTCCTCACTTAAGAGAGGAAGAGATGAAACGTGGGGACGTGAAATAATTTGCCCAAAGTCACAGTGTGTGAATGGCAGTGGTCTGATTTCAGAATCCATCCTTTCAACCCTAATTGCTGTACTTCCTCCTTAGAAGTTGTCTTGGCCAAAGAAGTTGTTGGTTATTGTCGTTTGTCTGGAGCCTTAAAGGAATACCACTGGAGGGATAGTAGCTATCATTAAAGGTTTAAATTCGAATAAAAGAGGAGACAAGACTTACATGTGGTGGCAATGAGAAATGTCCCATTGGGGCATCTGCTGGTCTGTACTGATCCCCCACCTTCATCCCCAATTTCTGTGCCATAGAGAAATATCTTACTTTGGATATGAGGATGGACAAGATGACATAGAAGTTTCTTTCTGGATCTAATTATGGTTAAAGAATTCATTGGTAATATAACTTAGTGGGTGCTTATGTAAGATAATTCTCTATACTTTTCTTGTAAGTTTTATTTATTTAGGTAATCTCTGTACCCAACATGAGGCTTGAACTCACAACCCCGAGATCAGAGTTGCATGCTCTCCCAGCTGAGCCAGCCAGGCGCCCCACTCTATACATGTTTTGATTACATATCTCAGGTTTTTAAAAGTAAGGTTGAGAGAGTCAAAATCGACCTTTAGAGAAAGCTGCTGTAGTAGATTGAATAGTGTCTCCAAAAATTCCTATCTAACAAGAACTTCAGAATGTGAATTCTTTTGGAAATAGGATCTTTGCAGATGTCATTTGTTAAGGATCTTGATATGAAATCAAGGCGGATTTAAGGTCGGCCCTAAATCCAGTGACTAGTGACCTTATAAAAACAGGATAGGACACAGAGGGACACAAAAGAGATGGCCAGGTGAAGCAGAGGCAGAGTTTGGGGTTATGTCACCAAGAGGCAAAGAACGGGGGAAGTTGCCAGAAGCCAGAGAAGGCAAAGAAGGATTCTCCCCTAGAGCTCTCAGAGGGAGCATTGACACTTTGATTTGCAGACTTCTGGCTCCCTAAACTGTGAGAGAATAAGTATCTGCTGTTATAAGCCACACCAGCCCTTGAAAACTAATGCAGCCATTTTCATTTTGTCTCCATTTATATTTTACCTTTAACTTTTGAAGAGCTTAATGCACATATCTAACATTGTAGTTACTGTACAAACTGTGAGTTTTAAATTCCTGACAGAAATGAATTACATTAAATGGTATTAGCATGGCTACACTTACACTGAATTAACTTTCTAAAGAGGTGAGGTGCATCTCGAGGAGTAGCTTTTCTCTCTCCCCCCCTTTTTTTTAAGTCCTGCTTGGGGGGAGAGGAGGGGTGTCATTTAGCCATTCAGCCGAAAGAATTTTGTCACACCACTCAGATGACTCCATTAAAAAGTTAGTCTTCTAAATAACTCTCGCTCTTACACTTCTCTAAGGTTAAAAATCAATTAAAAGGATTGGAATGAAGGTGTCATTTTTCAATTGAGAGTCTAATAAAGCGAATCCTGGCAAGAATGAGTAACAACTGCCTGACCAGATGTGGCCATTACCAAAGGCAGTAGGATCCCAATGTGATTACATCTTCTTGAAGGTTTAGAGTAATTCTGATTAATCTGTTTTGAAAAGACAGATTCCCACATATCTCCTGTATCCAGAGGCAATAAGATTAAGATTATTAGGACTCATATTTTTCCCTGAATTATAATTCTCACTATCAATCATAATTTGTCTAGTGTCCCTGGTGTTTTAAAGTCTAAACTAGGAATTTTTAAAGTCCACCTGTCATAGAGTTGGGACATTATTCCACAGGTGCTTCGCTCTTGAGAGGAAATAGAACAGATTTCCAGTGGAAGTAGAGCTCTTGTTTCAGCTAAGAAAGTGATATGATTGATGTATTTCTCCCTAGATGTCAAACTCCTTTCTAAGATACTTCACCACCATCTAACGCTTGCTGACTTCTCTTCCCTCCTGGTACCACAGAGCTGTTCAACATACAGTATTTTAATCACTGCAGCAGCGACATGCTTTCTATCATAACGCCAGTCTATATTTCCTCGCCAAACACACAAAGCTCTGGGTCCAGGCGCAGAGTGGGATTATCAGACAGGATGTGAACACATGTCCTCAAGGGGCTTACAGGCTAGTGAGGGAGATTTGTTCTTTAGTTCACATGTAGCAATATCATATTAGAAAGTGTTAAACTTTTGTTGAGATTACATATCGTGTATTGAGAAGATTTAAAGGAAAGCAAGTTGCTTTAGTGTTCCTTAGTAATATTCCTTCACAGTAATGTTGTACTGTTGGTTTGGGAGTAAGGAAGTAATATGTCACTGAGTTTCGCTGTTTGGCAACCAGTTTCCTGAGCCAAACTTTTGGTTTTGTTTTATTGATGGGTATCAGGAAGATTTTTAGTAACCATGGCAGTAACCATGACTAAAAACCTTAATTAGAGCACTTGTGTATCAACAAGGCGGCCGAAACAGAGAAACTTACCAGTATACCCCCTGCTCCCCCCTTACTCCCATTTTCTCTTCTGCTTAGCTCCTGAGCAGCCTGTCAGACAGACCTTATTTCACTACCAGGCTGCTACCTCCTCAGTGACTTTGGGAAAATCCTTTATCTTCTGTTTTCTTAACTGCATAATGGTTATAATCATACCTCCTTGTTTTGGTTAAATGAAAGAATACATACAAAGCACTTAGCTTGGTACCAGAAACATTTAAATGCTCAACATGATTAGTGCTATGAATAACACTCAGTTCTAGTTCTCTAGGGGGAAGAAATGTTTTCAGTAAGTTGTCTTGGCTTAAAATGTTTTTCCCTCCCCCTTTGGTTTTTGCTTATCTAGCTATGTTTAAAGACTACCTAGATTACTTTGAGAGTAAGAAAAAGATAAAATATTATAGCTCCAACTAAAATGAGTAAACTAATGGCCAAAACCTACCCCCTTCAGTTAAGGGGAAAACATCGGTCTTGGCTTTTTATCTACTTCTGGAAAGAGCTGTGCTATCCAGGATTTGCACATCCACTAGCATTGCAAGGTAAGAATTGGATTTTGCAGTAAGGGAGAATGGAGATGAAGTTAGAGTCTGTCATGCAGGCTAAGTATTTCCGGGGACAGCAGAGTGAGCTTACCCGTCCCAAGGTTGAATGGACAAATTCTGACCCCAATATTTACAACTTACATATTGCCTTTTAAAAAATATATCCAGGCAGGATTAAACTATCCTTTAGATTGTATCTTCTCAGTTTGCTTGGTGATGGAGGTTCTTCTAAAACTACTTTGAGCAGTTCTTACATAACTGGGAGCAACTACCGGGTTGCAGGGAGGAGCCGGAAGTAGCTGCTGCTGTGAGGTGCGGACTTAAGCTTCCCTACTGCTTCCGCTTCCCAGCCACAGTGTAGAAAAGGCAGCTTGCCTGTTCGTTCCTAACTTTTTTTTCCATGTTAGAAGTTATAGTGCCTGATGCAGATCTTTAAAATAAAATCCACCATTCGTAGTTCATTCTTTTGCTCTACACTCTGGTTTTTATTTTTATTTTTTATTTATTTTTTAAATTTTATTATGCTATGTTAATCACCATACATTACATCATTAGTTTTTGATGTAGTGTTCCATGATTCATTGTTTGCGTATAACACCCAGTGCTCCATGCAGAACGTGCCCTCTTTAATACCCATCACCAGGCTAACCCATCCCCCCACCCCCTCCTCTCTAGAACCCTTCGGTTTGTTTCTCAGAGTCCATAGTCTCTCGTGGTTCGGCTCCCCCTCCGATTTCCCCCCTTCATTTTTCCCTTCTGATTTTTAAAAAAAATTTATTTTTTAGAGAGCAAGCAAGCACACAAGCGGGGTGGGGGCGTAGGCAGAGGGAGAAACAGACTCCCCCCGCTGAGCAGGGAACTCAATGCGGGCTGGATCCCAGGACCCTGAGATCATGACCCGAGCCGAAGGTAGATGCTTAACTGACTGAGCCACCCAGGCGCCCCTCTACACTCTGATTTTTAGATTGGGCAGAGAGTACTGTTTCGAGATTAAATCTAGTCCAAAACATAAAAAAAAAAAGAAATCCAGAGAACTTGAATTTTAGGATCTGTGATGTTGTCTGGATGGAGAACCAGATATTTAAAAATTGTGTTCCCCTCCTGCATTTTCTCTTTTTTTGCAAAATGATTTGATAACATAGGAGTGCTGTGAAATTTTGATTCCACTGCTTTGTAGTTCACTAACTTCAGAGATCTGGCATAGCTGCCCGCCACACCTGGACCTTGGTTCCTATCTGCTCTGTCTGGGCAGGGGCCCCAGCAGTTTTTGGGCTCTGGCCTGTTTTTCCCTTTCCTGTGCTGGAAATGCTCGAGGGCTGCTTTGGATTGGGGGGGCGAGGGGGTGAGGAGAGCTGGTCTGTCACTGGTCATTGTGTGTAGAGCCTCTTAAGCCAGTTTCCACATAGACACGATTTTCTTCATAAATGTTTCTTTGTGGTCTGTGGGAGGGGATGGTGGTGTTTTCTTGTTTTGTGCATTTATTTAGAAGGGCAGAGATTTTATGAAACCCAATTTGGATACTTGTCACTAATAAATTAGGTTAATCTGGGATTGTGATTGAGAGTGAAAAATCGCATGTTTAATTATGTGCAACAAAGGTAAAGGATGTTTTATTTGACATTATAATGAAACTAAACATAATGAGAAGAAAAAGGGATTGTAAAACTCAGGTGGAGTCCCCAAGTGCCGTGCTGCTGTGGGGCGTGGGATCCTCACATCTGACGCCACACACTGGGAGGGTCTGGTTCTCCATTCTAGAGCACCAGAACTTTATTGCCCAAGGTTCCCTGGAAAGGAAACTCCCTCTGAAACTTTAACTAGTAATGTGTACATTTAGCTCATTTTGGTAAAGGTGATGCAGCTGATGCATTGTGATTAACTTGAGCAACAGAAAATAAGAAGGGGTTCGGGAAGATTAATAGCTTCACTCTTTCTCTTCTTGAGCAATAACTTCCTACTCTAAACAAGGAGTATTGTGAAATAATTTTAAGACTAAAAGAAGAAAAATTGCATCTGGTTTACGTAAATACTGGAACCGTTTCCCAGATTCTGCTTACCGCAGAATGCAGTTCTACTTCACTTCATCTGCTTGAGGAACGATGAAGAGAGGGATGAACCTTGTCAGCATTTGAATTGGTTAGATTCTAAGGCATCTTCGTACTCCAAGGTTGATAGCATCACTCCCGAAATGATTAGACAGTGGTGCATGGGCTGGCTCCATGAAGGAAGGGCAAGTCTCAAGCTATTTAGTAGCAATAGATGTTCAGTCCAAATACGTAGTATCGGTAAAGGGAGATCTGACATGTCAGAAAGCATGTACCTGCAAAAATGGGGAAATGTTTAGTCAGATCAAGAGAGTAAGTTTTCCAGAGTATACTGGTGAGCTACGGGGAGCAAGGTTTGCATACCTTTTTGGACTTTTTGGAGGAAAATCAGCTCATCTTAGAGAATTAATATGAGCATAATCATTGTGAAGCTTTGGGATAAAAGCCAACACTGGAATACACAAAAGGAAAAGTTGAACACATCTCTCTTTTTTTCTTGGTATGGAAATTGAGAGGTTGAAGTTACTTGTTTAAATGTATGAATTTGTGACATATATAGGGAAATCAGACAGCAGGTGAGCAATTCTGGTGATTCTTCAAAGGTTTCTAATCTCAGCCTGTTAAATTGCCAGCTGACCCTGAATGTACTTCTCTGACAGGAAGGCAACAAACTGCTGTAATTAATCTGTTTGATTTTTGTATCTTCTTGTAGATAGATGGTGCAGATAATGATTGTGCATGCTGTTCACAAATTTTTAATATATACAGAGATAGAAATGGTGCCATTCTTAATAATTTTTAGTTTTGAATTATAAATTTAATAGATGGTGTGAGTTTTTCTTTTTTTTTTTTTTTAAAGCAAGAAACTGGATGTCTAGCAGAGACATGGACATCCAAGTAAGTCATCTAGAAGTTGACAGTAGATGAAATATGACGTATAGAAGAGGCTATACAAAATATGCATTTTTCCTGTGATGCCTTAACAGGACTAGCATATCAATTTTCCTTTTTAAAACTCATTAAGAAAACTTGGCATGTACCATCACTTTTGCTACAATCCTTACAGCAAACAAGGGCTGGTGCCTTTTGACAGCAGTGGTGGGAATGGAGACCTAGTTCTGCCTTGAATTAGCTGTATGACCTTGGATATACTCTTTGACTTCTCTGGGTTGAGGGGTTAGATTAGGTCATTGTTTCTCAATATTATTAAAGCCAAGCTCCCTTTGATAAAAATTAAAATGCTGCAACCTCCCTGTCTCCCCCCGCCACAACCATCTATCAAGATTCTGTTATACTTCCAGTTGAGAATTATTAGATTGCATTATCTCTGTGTCTTCTCTCATTGCTAACATTTTGTGATTCTGAGCAGATACTGGATTGGAAATCAGATGAACAAAGGTTTTTATCTCATTTTGTGAATAGCTGCAGCTTGTTCCTTCTTAAAGCGTGAAGGGAACCTTTCTAAAATTCATCCTCACACACCAAGAGCACTGCCTTGAGTCCTGCCCTTATGCATGGGCGTCACCCAGAAGCTTGGTAGAAATGCACAATCCTTGCCCCACCCAAAATGACTGAGGAGTGGTCCATATGTACATCAGAGTTTGAGAAATGCAGCAGACGATTGGTTTTTAACCTGCAAGTGGCAATATTAGTGCCACTTTAATCAATTTAATAGGTTGCTACCAGCATTTCTTTTTTAGGTAAATAGAGGAGAAAAGATAACATTATGGTCCACTGAATATGGTAAAGGAAAACAATTGTTTCACAAAATTTTTGTTTCAGTTTTATAGAGTTTTGCCTGTAAGTGTATACAGAGTTGTGAGCTCAGACAAAAACTTAATTTTTGAGGTGGATTTCAGGGAAAAAGAAATTTAGAATAAAAATCCACTGTGCTTTGTATCAGAGACAGTATATCTCAGACACAGTGAGACAATGTATCTCAGATACATCAGAGACAATGTATCTTAGAGACAACCATCTCCTCCCTTCTGTTTATCCCCACACAGTGTCTCTCTCTCTTTCTCTCTCATACACACACACAGACGCACATTTACATAGAGATACACAGAGAAACATAATAAAGAGCTGTTCTATACTAATTATCCACCATGTATCAGATGTAAGCTGCTAGATTTTATCATGAGAAAAAAATGAATGTATTCATTAATTTTTTGGAGTTGTATTAACTCAGAAAATTTTCCTGTGATGATGTTTTACTTTGGCTATGTGTAAATCACAACAGTGTCAGATAAGATTTCATTTTTAAAATTCTTGTGGGGAGATTTTAAATACTTACTTAGTTTCCTGAAAGTACAGATAATGCTTTTTTCTCTAGGGGTTCGTTTATGAAATCCATGATACTACAAGCTCATTCACATGGCCCTTTACATCTTAAAAAAAAAAAAATGAATAAATTCATTTGGGGCTTTGGGGGTAAGCTGACTCGTATAATTTTTCTCCGTTTAATGTTTAGTTAACCACTTTGCAGTACTTTCAATAAGTATCGTTTATGTGAAGAAAAAATATTTTAAAATAGGTAATTTCCACCCTGAGGACTTTGCAATCTCAGCAGTAATTCTTTACTTACAAGCAATACAAACTGTACTGTACATAGACTTTTAAAAACAGCCGGAAGGAGGTTGTCAGCGCTGGAATCCTAACTGCATTGGGGTGAGGCAGGAAATCAGAACATTGCAGAGGTGTGCTGAACTGTCATGATACTGCACTTCCCTCAGGAAGTTTTCTTTTTTCAAGTTATTTTGAGTAAAAAGGCAAAGAAGAGTTTGTTCTTGGGTCTTTCACAAGGTTCTGTGTTGAGGAAGAAAACTGGTGTAGATCTGAAAATCCCTCACTGGGGGTTCAAGAGGAGGAAAAAAACCACACTCCGCCCACCTGCATTCAGAACCCAGAAGAGTAATTAATGTCACACCTGAAGTTGGACAGGATTTTAGGTTTACCGAGTTCTAATCGCTGGTGGGGTTTGGGGTGTACTTTGCTTACTGTTTTGAATTTTCTTTTAAGATGATCTTGGAGCTATTACATGGTCCTTTTCTATATAAGAGATTAAACAGAATGTGAAATGCAACTTTTTGTACAGATTACATGTTGACACAAAAAGATGCTGGCCTGTTAACCAACATGAAGTCTTGACAGATCTGTTATTCAAGTGATTTCAGCTATAATACTTTTACCTTAAGAACATTCTGGTTTGAGGAACTCTGAATATTATGTAATTAAAACAGTTTGTTCCTTTGAGCTTTAGCTGTAATTTTAGTATAGCTTATATATTTATAATATTTTCTCATAATCATCTGTGACTAAAGAGGGAATCCGTGCTTGGCCTAAGTGGGGTAGGGAAACGTGACAGCAGTGTGATCACCACGTCTTCCAGCTGCGTGATGCAAAGTGCAAGTCTTCTTTCTTGGGCCTGCCAGTTTAACCTCCTACTCCATTTCTCTGGCTGTTTGGCAGACAGATAAGAGGACCCAAGGGCCTGGCTGGGTTCTGTTTTGATATGTCTTAGCTGGAGAAACATTGTCCAGCCTTAGAATTTGAAGGCTGGAAGGGAACATAAAAATCACGTAGTCTAACCTGCTCGTTTCCCAGATGAGGAATTGAGCTGCCCACCGATGATGTTCCAGTTACTGGCCAAGGCAGGATTTGAATCCAGATATTCAGATTATTCCATGCACTAATTTTTCTTTTCTATATACCTTTTCATAGAGAGGAGGGGGAAGAATTTCCCTCATTTTACTTCCCCACAAATTATCCTCTCTCATTTACCATCTTTAAATTTTCTTTTCTACTAGGGAGACCTCTGTATAATAATCTGTGATATCATGTCCATATTCTCTCTTGATTTCTAGGTTATCCTCCTACCTTTCAAGTCCCGTCCTCCCATCCCTTCCTTTCTCCGAACATCAGCTTGTCCTAGCTGACCAGCATTGGTCTTTTCACTGACTTTCATGAGCAATGATCCTTCCTGTGTCTTTGTTGGCTCTTGTCATCTCTCCCTGCATACCCACCCCTTTCAAGATTGCCATTTATCTAACGCTTAAGGACTTGGCACCAATATTCAGCTCACTCAGCCATATATACCCCTCTGGGAAGCCTTCCTCAGCCTTTCTGTCCAAGGACCTTTCATCCCTGATCTTCCCTTTGTTGAACTCTTACTTTTTTTTAGAAATTATGCCATACCGCACCATTATATGGGATGCAGGATATAAGGCCAGGAGTTTACTGTTAAAGGTATTTCCTTCCTCGACACACAAAAAGATGCTCAGCATCTACTAATCATCAGAGAAATACAAATCAAAACCACGAGAGAGCACCTTGCATCAGTCAGAATGACTAGTATCAAAAAGACAAGAAGCAATAAGTGTTGGCAAGGGTGTGGAGAAAAGGGAACCCTCGTGCACTGTTGGTGGGGACATAAACTGGTGCAGCCACTGTGGACCACAGTATGGCGGTTTCTCAAAATGCTAAAGATAGAACTACCATAGGATCCAGTAATTTTACTTCTGGATATTTACCTGAGGAAAACAAAACCGCTTACTTGAGAAGATCCATGCATGTTTATGGTTATTGCTGCATTATTTACAATAGCCAAGATATGGAAATGACTTAAGTGTCCATCAATAAATGAGTGGAAGAAGATGCGATACACACACATGATGGAATATTATTCAGCCATAAAAAAGAACAAAATTTTGGCATTTGTGACAATAGCAATGGACCTAGAGGATATTATGCTAAGTGAAATAAGTCAGGGAGACAAACACCATGATTTCACTTATATGTGGAATCTAAAAAACAAAACAGGTGAACAGACACAAAAAACAGAAGGAGGCTCATAAATACAGAGAACAAAATGGTGGTTGTCAGAGCAAAGGCAGCTGGGGGATGGGTGAAATAGGTGAAGGGGATTTAAGAGGTACTGACTTCCCATTATAAAATAAATATATCATGGTGATGATAAATACAGCATAGGGAATATAGCCAATAATATTGTAATAACATTATATGGTGACATATAGTAACTACACTTGTCATGGTGAGCATTGCATAGTGTATAGAATTGTCAAATCACTATGTTCTATACCTGAAACTAATATAATGTATGTCAACTATACTTCAATAATAAAATTAAAAAATATATATTATAAAAAAATGTTCTCCCTTCCTAATGAATGTACTTTCTGGTGTAAGAAAGTTTTGAGCCCATTGCCTTAAGCTCCTCCCTTACTTTCTTGGCCCTATAGTTTTCTGGTAAATAAATTATAGCTAATGCCTCCAGTCTATCCTTATGTCATTTTCTCTCTCTCTTTTTTTTAAGACTTTGTTTATTTGAGAGAGAGAGAGCAGAAGGAGAGAGAGAAGGAGACTCCCCACTGAGCAGGGAGCCCCATGGGGGGCTCGATACCAGGATCCCAGGATCATGACCTGAGCCAAAGGCAGACACCGCTTAACTGACTGAGCCACCCAGGCACCCCTCTTTATGTCATTTTTTAAAGACTATTTTTTAGAGCAGTTTTAGGTTTACAGTGAAATTGAGAGAGGTACACAGCTTTCCCACATACCCCTGCCCCCACACATGGATAACCTCTCCTATTATCAGCATTACTCACCAGAATGGCACATTTTTCCCCCCAAGGCTGAATCTACATAGACACATCAAAATCACCTAGAGTGTTCGAAGTTTACCTTAGTGTTGTACATACTCTGGGTTTAGATAAGTGTATAATGAATAATATGTATCCACTATTATAGTAGCATGTAGAATTGTTACATTAACCAAAAAATCATCTCTGCCTGTTTATCCTTCCTTCCTCCCCCTAGCCCCTGGCAACCAACCACTGGTCTTTTTAACTGTCTCCATAGTTTGGTCTTTTCCAGAATGTCATGTAAGTGGGAACCACCTAAAATGCAGCCTTTCAAATTGGCTTCTTTCATATTACTTCGTAATACGCATTTAAGGTTCCTCTGTGTCTTTCATGGATTGGTAACTCATGTCTTTTTAGTGCTGAATAATATTCCATTGCCTGGATGTACCACAGGTTATTGATCCTTTCATTTACTAAAGGGCATCTTTGTTGCTTCCAAGTTTTGACAGTTACGAATAAGGCTGCTGTATTTGGTGCAGGTTTTTGTGTGGGCATAGGTTTTCAACTCCTTTAGGTAAATAGGAAAGAGCACAGTTGCTAGATGGTATAATGAGAGTATGTTCAGTCTTGTAAGAAACGGTCAATCTGTCTCCAAAGTGACTCTACCATTTTGCACTCCTACCAGCAGTGTGCAAGAATTCCTGTTGCTCCATGTGCTCCCCAGCATTTGCTATTGTCAGTGTTCCAGATTTCTGCCATCCTCATAGGCGTATAATCGTATCTTTATATTATTTTAATTTGCAGTTCCCTGTTGACCTATGATGTGGAGCATCTTTTCATATGGTTACTTTCCATTTGTGTAACTTCCTTGGTAAAGTTTCTGTTAAGGTCTTCAGCCCATTTTTAAATTGGGTTGTTTGTTTTCTTATTGTTGAATTTTAAGAGTTCTTTGTATATTTTGGATAACAGTCCTTTATCAGATCCAGCTTTTGCAAATATTTTCTCCCATTCTGTGGCTTGTCTTCTCATTCTCTTGAATTTTTCTTTCGCAGCAGAGAAGTTTTTAATTTTAATGAAGTCCACCCTATCAATTACTTATGGAGTATATCTTTGGTATTGTACCTGAAAAGTCATCACTTTACTTGAGGTCATCTGAGTTTTCTCCTGTGATATTTTCTAGGAGTTTTATAGGTGTGCATCTTAAATTTAGGTCTATGATTATCTATGAATTAATTTTGGTGAAGGTGTAAGGTCTGTGTCTAGATTCGTGTTTGTGCATGCCGATGTCCAGTTGTTCCAGCACCGTTTCTTGAAGAGACTATCCTTGCCCCATTGTATTGCTTTGGCTCCTTTGTCAAAGCAGAGTTGACCGTATTTATGGGGTTTTCATGTTGTTTTTTAGCTTTCTCCCCCTTTATAAACACTGTTACAAACACTAGAAGGAACAAATAGCACAGATCTCTGGTGTGTTCCTTGGCCCAAAGTTCTCAGCAGGCAACTTGGGGCATCTGTGGGATTCTTGGTGGAACCTTTGGCGAGAACCAAACAATGGAGCTGATTTGCATGCTGGAGCACAAACCAGATCTTTAAAAGATATTTGGATGATAAGGCATCTACTTCTTTTATGGGGCCTTGAAAGAGAATTTGACCTCAGAAATCACATACTGTGTCTAAGGTATGTTTTCTACTATGGATTTTCAACACCTGCTTGCCCTTTCTTTTTACCTCCTTTGCAACCACTCCATCCACCCCAAAAAGCTTTTCTAAGCTGTTTTCATTTCTAAGGACTTTTCCCTGTTGTTTATTTTCACTTCTGCTACATGGTCTCTGTCCAGTCATTCAGTCATGTCGTATACAACAGATATTTATCTTATTCAATGCAAGTTTTATATTTGTTTCTTTTATCTGAAGCCTAAGAAAATGATGCTTTATTCATGGACTTAGGTAAAGAGGTTTCTCTGTAGAGAATATAGCTTTACATGCAAGGATCAGCTTGATAAGTATCTTGGAGAATATTAATTGTGAAGTATATTGGAGATTTTTATTCTTAGTTTTATTTTAATAGCTAACGTGACAACATGGCTTCTCCTTTGGTAAACATAATCCAAGAAAAAATATTGAATAATCTATTGCTCAAGTTTCATAGTCTTAGAGGCTACAACACTTGTTTTCAAAGAAGGGATAGTGGCTCTCTGAGAACCAGTTTCATGAACTAATTAGCCATGTGATTTTAAGCCCTGATATCCTAGCATCCAATGGGTCTAATTGATATTTGCCCTTTGGCCCTCTCTCTCACATGGTGGATAAGTAAGAGTCTGCATGTGTAAAGGGGCACTATTGTTCTTCATTAATATAGGTGATCTCTCACATCCTGGCCTACCCGGAAGAGCATCTGCTTCCTGGCCAGTTTCTCATCTCTCTCTAATTCACCTCCCACTTCTCAGCTGTGCGTACTTTCCCAGCTCCCTGTGCCAGGAACTTTATCTTTCACAGCCGCTATTCCTGGCCCTCTTTGAGCCACTCAGATGTCTAAAAGAAAACAAAGAAAATACCCTAACTGTGGTGAAACTGGCCCATTTGGATGCTCCCCCTCCCCGTTCGATAATTCCCTTAAATTGTTAAATTCCTCTTACATCTTGAAAGCTTTATGGAGAGGAACCAGTGTGTGGAATTAGTGTGGTATATAGTGTCTTTACACAGTGCTCAGTTCATGTCGGGTTTGATAATGTACCATTTCCTGGTGAAAGATGATAATGTTCCATAACTTCTAGTCTGCAATCAGGAGCAACTATAGTGGTTATTTTGCTTTCTGGATTAAGGAAATAGTTGGTATGTTAAACTCCCTGTTGTTTGGGGTTGGGGGTGGGGCGGTGGCGGTGGTGTGTGTGAGCGTGTGTGTGTGTGTGTGTGTGTGTGTGTATGTATGTATGCATGTGTGGCAAGGTAGAGATGGAGATTATGGATTTTGGATCATAACCTTCTTAAACTATAAGGTTGACAGCCTTAAAGACTTGAGGGCAATTAAAAAGCAGATTCTAGGTTTCCCTTCAAAATGTGTTAGAGTCCCCAGGGATGTTAGTGACTGAGGGGGAAGGGAGGAGAGCTGCAGCACTAAGATTGGTTGGAGCACAGTTCTTGTTGCCTATTAGTATGAGGGAGGAAGTGAGACAATAGAATTTGTAATGTCAGATTTTCATTTTTATTCATTGTCTTTGCTGAACAGAAGTCTACAACAATGCCTGATTACTAATATATTTTAGTTCACCAATGGTTAGTTTTGCCTTTTTTGTAAACAACCTTTAGACTTGTATTTATATACAAGAGTCTACTTAGTGTGGCGTCCCAACGGGGGTTGATGTGATGGAAAGGGAAATAGGTCTGCTGCGTGTGTAGTTGCCGTCTGCCTGTTGTTGATCATCCTGTCTCAGTGTAGGAGGCCAGTGGACCTTCCTGGCGGGATAGAGGCCTCAGGGCTGTCCACACAGGAAGTCCTCCCTGACTGCTGACAAGCACTCTTCCTGCTGATGCCCACACCCACTCCTGAAAGGGGTGCAGAGAGGGTCTGCAAGTACAGTCATTCCATTTATTTGCCACCAACTTTGTTTTTCTATCAGTTTCTATCAATTTTGTGCAAATTGAGCCCAGGTAGTGTTATTGTGAAAGCTGAAGTAGTTTGTTTTCCCTGCCCTTGGATAGAGAGCTTGATGGGTAGCTTGCTTACATGATCTGAAGTGGTCAAATTCGGCCAGAGGAGGCTGAGGTAGACTGCTAGGCTCTTGTGGGGTGGGTCAGTGCTCACCTGGGGTCAGCCAGTCACCGAGGTCCTTTTTTTTTTTTAACTAGCCTTTTTTTTTTTTTTTAAGATTTTTATTTATTTGTCAGAGTGAGAGAGCACAAGCAGGGGGAGCAGCAGACAGAGGGAGAAGCAGACTCCCCGCTGAGCAGGGAGCCTGATGCGGGGCTCGATCCCAGGACCCTGAGATAATGACCTGAGCCGAAGGCAGACGCTTAACCAGCTGAGCCACCAGGCGCCCCCCCACTGAGGTCCTTAATTAGGTTGAATTTGTGTAAATTAGCTACATACTTCATCTAAGGGGACAAGGAATGGGAACGGGACAGGAGTCCTTTTCAAACCCCAGGGAAGCTTTAGGGGTTTTGAGAGGCAAGATATAAAAAGACAACCAGTGATGAAAATGGAGTTTGGTAAAATATTATCTGTTGGTAAGCTTTTTTTTTTTTTTTTTTAATTTTTTAAAGTTTACCCTTTGTGCTGTTGAGCACAGAGCTACAGAGCGTTACTGTTTTGAACTGGTCAGAGCTGTGACGGAGTTACAGATTTGTCAGTGTTTACATTTCAATTGCATTTTAATCTGGGAGTAAGAGTTTAAGTGTTCACTGGCTAAGTCTAGCTGTTCTAAAATGCTGACTCTGGTGTTCAGCCGTAATGTGCTGTTGATACCGAAATTTGCCGAATTCTTTTGTTAATAAAAATATAAGGTAGAATTTTAAAAACTAATCTTTCAAAAGCTGACTTTGTTAAACACACACACGCACAAGCTGACTGTGTGCTCACTCATTAAGTTAACTTAAGGGTACCTTTGTCTTTCTCAAAAAAAAAAAAAAAAATATATATATATATATATATACACACATGCGCACACATAGCCACCAATGGTATTAAGTGTACCATTTCAGAGAAACTTGAATTTAATATTTAGATTGCAGGAAGGATGGGCACAGCTAAATGAAATAATACAAATAGCACATTTAGGATATGGACGGTTCTGGTGTACCATGTAGAGTACTGTTTGAGGGCTCTGGCTTTGTTGTCCAACAGACCTGGGTTCAGATTCCAGCCCTGCCGTCTTAAATGTGTGACCCTGTGACCGTGGCATATTACTGAACCTCTGTTGAGACTCAGTTTCCTAATCTGAAAAATGGGAAAACAATGATGTATCTGCCTCATTGGATTAGAGAAGATAATGCGCATAAAGCACTTGGCCCGGTGGCACATATTAAACATGTAGTATATGAGTAATAGTACTCAATAGTACTCAAATTATTGTAGTTACATTGACCCATTCTGAACATTTAGAAATAAACAGCTTAATTATGTTTGAGTTTTCTTCTTTAAACATGTGTCCAATCTTTATTAGGATTTAAGTTGTTAATTTCAGTGAGTTTTACAAACCTCATCTTTGATCTAGAATTTTCTGCAGCAGAAAATAGAAAATTGGCAACCTAGAATAAGCTGTCTTCAGCTAGTTCTGAGAAATAGTTAATATTAGGATAACATTTTAATTTGAACTTGTTCTGTATAGAATTCACCAGAGGCCAGTCATCGTCCTCAGGGCACGTTCAGAAAGCCCCGTCTCCCACCTGGGATCAGAATGTTGGGAAACTTTTTCCCCCATAGGGCAGAGTAGAGGGGAAGCAGGGGCGGCCTGTATATGCTCCATACCTACTTCCCAGAGTGAGAAATTATTACTGTAATAAATATAGAGGCCTGTCAAAGATACATTAAATCAGCTATGTAAATTCTGAGATGTAAATCATGGTTCTGCTTTTGCCAAAAATAAATACATAAATAAAAACCTACTCCTTTCATGTCCAAATAATCTCTCAATAAATCATACCCCCAAATGTTTCTTTTAATCCTGCAGGTCCACACCTGGCACTCCACTTTACACCCCAGAGAAGAGGTTAGAGCTGATGCAGACTTGGAATGCAGTCTTTAAACCATCTGATGGTTCATTTGCTTCGCGTTGGTCTAATGCTACTGAGAGGTGGGGATGAAGCGGGTCCACGGCTTCTTTCAGGCTTCTCCAGGGCTTATCCCTGGAGGTGACCCCGTTCCATCCCCCAACAGCCGCACTGAACATACTGGGTCGTACTGTGAGGAACTGTGGTTTGTGACAAAGACAGGTTCTTGGACATTAATCAAAGACGATTTAAGAAAAAATTCAGCCTTGCCTAGATATAAGTTCTTTGTGTAAATCAGAGGCTTGGGATAGGGGGGAAAGATGTGTGTGTTACTTTCCAGCACCTCTGTTCTAAACTGAAATGACAAACAGGGGATGCCTGGCTAATTGCAAGGAGCAACTAGCACAAGTTGTATTGAGTGATTTTGGAGAAGGAACACAGACCTTCCTTTGTGTGGTATGGCTGGGGGATCTGAGGTGCCACCCGCGCAAAGCAAGGAACAATGCTTACTCCTCCTTTTACTTCTAGAAAGCAGAGTCTTTATTCCCTAGAGAAAAACCAGAGATGAGACCAAAGGATATGAGTTCAACTGCTTATTAAGGGCATAACTCAAATAGATTTGATAGGATATGATCTCGGTTAAGTTTTTTTTCTTGGATTAAGCAATACGGGTATTTCCAGTTCAAGTTCAGTCTTCATGTATACATTGACTATTGTTAACCCTTCCTGCTACTCTCCTTCTAAGAGAGGATCACTTGAGATAAAATGGTGTTTGGACTCAATAATCTTAGCAAGGACCCTGGGCAGTGAGAAGAAAAAAATACATAGTATGGGCGCCTCCGTGGCTCATTCGGTTGAGCATTCGACTCTTGGGTCTCAGCTCAGGGTTGTGAGTTTGAGCCCCACGATGGGCCCTTAAGGGCATCTGTATTTCTATTCCATGGTGGAGATCATAGAGCCTTTGAACGGTGCGACCTAAAAAAAAAAAAAAAAAAAGTAGTACAGAAAAGAAGTAATGGTTACATGTGTAGATTAGTGGGGATCCCAATGTGGTGGGGGATACTGTGGAGTTAGGATGGTCATGGCAGAACCTGGGTGCAGAGTCAGATATCCATAGTGAATAGTTGAGATTGCTGGCAAGGAAGGCAGGGTTGCATTTGGTACAAGGGGTCTTCTGCTTTTTGAACTTTCCAAAGTGGAATTGAACTGTGTCTTAGATGTGTCTAATAGTTTTGTTTGTGGTTGTGAAAATCAAGCTGTATGATTTGAAAAAAAAATTTTTTATGTTTAGGAACTAATTTTATACTTTATTTTCAAACTGTTACTTAATATAAGTGAAGTCCTTGGGTTAGTGTATTTATTATTTAGATGCGAGGTGAAAAAAATTCCTGTCCCGGTATGAAACTGCTGAGCATTTGCTTTGAGGGCACTTCAGGGTGTGCTCACTTCCATCTCAGACCGAGCCATTTAACTTCCTCAAAAGTCATGTGTGTGGCATAGGGCACAGAACTGGTTTCTTTCGATCGGTTAACAGAGAATTATCTGGCGTGAGTACAATTTCAGACATTCTTCCTAGGTGGCTGCCGACTGCGAAACCACACTGAGCCCTAGGTTTAGGCTTTAGAAAAGTTACGTTCCTTGCTGCAAGGCCTGGGAAGGTTTCCAACTCCCACACCGTTCTCACAGGGGTTAAATTTCACAAGGTTGGCCAGCGCAAAAGGCAGCATGCCCGTGAATCTTATCCAGATGTCTCAATGGAGCCGTGGGCCAGACTTAGAACTAGGTGAAGTCTGCCTTATTTGAGCATTGTGCTGGAATTCAAACTTTGTTACACTCGAAGAATCATCTTATTTTTCCCCCCAAGAGTCTCAATAAAATGATCAGCAACTTTCAATCAAATGTTATTCAGAATTTGAAAACCTTTTCAAAAGTCTCGTGATTTCTAAATGACTGTATCGTAAGATGATATTATCACCTAACTTCATGCAAGTTAATTTTGAGTCTCAGTAGATGTGTCCTTAAAAGGTGTGAATACATTAATCTCACATAAATTTAGCCCTATTTAAGGTGCACATAGAGAATATTTTACTGAATAAAATCCCATTATTAATTGCATGTTGAAGGAGAGGGCTTTTTCTGTAGAATGAGCAGGTCTTTTTTAAGGTGTAAATGAAAATGTATATATGGGCGCGCCTGGGTGGCTCAGTCGGTTAAGCATCTGCCTTCAGCTCAGGTCATGATCCCAGGGTCCTGGGATCAAGCCCCGCGTCGGGCTCCCTGCTCAGTGGAGAGCCTGCTTCTCCCTCCCTCTGCCTGCCTCTCTGCCTACTTGTGCTCTCTCTCTATCTCTCTGTCAAATAAATAAATAAAATCTTTAAAAAAAAAAGAAAAGCAAGAAAATGTATATATGAACGTCGTTTAAGGGGATCTGTGTCTCTGTTGTGTGGTGGAGATCACACAGCCTGTGAATGGCGCTCCGCAGCCTGCCGCCGGTGTTCTAATGCTCCCCGTCTTTGTCTCCCAGCAGTCTCTGGTCCCGGCCCACCCCATGGCCCCTCCCAGCCCCAGCACCACCAGCAGTAATAACAACAGCAGCAGCAGTAGCAACTCAGGATGGGACCAGCTGAGCAAAACCAACCTCTATATCCGGGGACTGCCTCCCAACACCACAGACCAGGACCTGGTGAAGCTGTGTCAGCCGTGAGTAGCTTTTCTTCTTGGTCATTTTCAGTTGATAGATAGTTCTTTTATCCTTTATCATACTCTGAAGGGATATCAATTGTCTTACAAGAGACGGTTAGTACAAGTGTGAACTCTCATTACCGACACAATGACACTTTCCACGTTTTAAGTCCTCCTCGGACACAGCATTAACATCAGCAGAATGCCCGTATAACAAAATAAATTGGAACATCTTCTCAGTAGAATTTGACTTTATTGGCATATGAGAAGTAAAATGAGAATTTTTGCAAAGCTCATGGCTGGATCCTTTTTAGGACTGCTCTTTTTTTTTTTTTGCGGTAGCCCCTCTGGGGGGCCAGTCTGTCCTATAAAAAGAGAAACTTTAGCTGTTATCGTTTTTCAGAAAGGTAGTTACCATCTAACTGTATCTTAAACGTGTGTAAGACTCTTAATGTTAGCCAGGAAATAATAGTGTGTCTTCACTAGCACCTACAGCTTTGTGGTCTGGGTTGTTCACCCTCCTCTGTTGGGGAATTCTTATTTCCAAAATTCCCATTTCTTTTCTCACTGCCACCCTTTCTGAGTCTTGTGAAGAAGTGTGTGCGTGTGCATAAAGTTCCAGAGTAAATATGTATTATATGCTAATGTTGTTGAAGAACAGAATATAAATACGTTACTTTGCAAATGATGTTAACTCACTAAGTAAGAAAGCACTAATTTAAATCAAGGAGCCAGAAGCACTATACAGTGCAGGGATCATTGTGTGAAGACTAATCACTCTGAGCTATAAAAGCCTCTACATATAACAACATCTTTTATGTATCCAAAGACAGTAATGGCCCCTTAAAAAAAAGGAGTTTTACATAACTGTGGAAGAAAATGTCCACTCAAGAATGTTTCCTAGTCCCTGAAAAATATTCCCATTTCTCAACATCTGATTAATGGCATCTCATTTCTGCTGTTGTGGGTAAAAATACAGATTCATTACTTATTATTTTAAGAAAAAGAATGTTTCAGAGCTCGGGCAGTATTTCCAAACTGGAACTAAAAGTAACATCTGGCCTTCCATAAGGAGGTGGTGGTGGTTTTGCTTTGTTTTGTTTTTAGAGAGAAGGGTGGGGTGGTGGGTGGTATTCTTTAGGGTCTGGAGAGTTCTCCTAAGGCCACCACTCTTAGCACCCTCCCTGTGCCTTTCCTGGGTTCCCCTTTAGACCAGCCCTCTTAGACTTTGCCCACAGCCCTTTGCTTTCAGGGCGGTCTGGTGCTAGGGACTGCGCCGAGAGCAAGTCTAGCTCTCCGGGTTTGTCATTCGAGGCCAGAGGCAGAGGGAACTTGGCCAGCTGCGCCCTGCCCTCTTGCAGCTGTTCAAGGCCACAGATAGGCCTTCTGCTGTCTTGTCTGCTGCTGGTCTTGACCGGCGTCTTCTTATGCTTTTGCAGCATAATTACAGGTAGATAGAGCGCCGTGAAGTCTAAGAAGCTAAAAATATAACTGTAGGAAACGAAAGAATGAAGCTAACCCTCAAGTTCTTGAGGTATAAGAGAAAGGAGAGAGGATTTCAAAAAACAAATAGTTCCTCAGCTAGTTTTGAATCATGTAAGGTGAGTTTAAACATCAAGGAGACAGCACTCAGTAACCATAAAATAATAGAATAATGCCATGTTCTATGTATAGTAAATGTGTACTCGAAAAATTAAACCAGTAATTTTTTTTTTTATTGAGTCAAATCATATTCCAAATGCAGTAGGAGAGCATTTTATCACTTTTCCTAGAAAATTCACCCTTTTTTTGTTCTCTGGTCTCTTTATTGTATGTGGATTATCTTAATGTGTTTCATTCTCTTTGCTGTTACCAATAGCAGCGATAAGCGTTTGGCAGTGTCACTCTTTCCTAGTATCAGCAAAACCCCAGGTTTGATATATAACTCTGAAGATAGTGTTCCTGATCTGTGTTATGCAGAGGCAGGACACACAGCCGTATCAGCTGAAAGCTTCATTCCATTTACCACAGAGCCTCTAATAAGTACCAGTTTTGACTTGCTGACAATTTTATGTCTTAGAATGTAGAGAGAGGGGGAGAAAAAAAGGGCATTCCTGTTCTGGACTTAATTGTTTCCAATAAAGACTACTAGTTGGTGACATGGATGTGACTCATCCTATGGGAAAAGTGACTCATCCTTACAGCCTAAAAAACCCAGTGGACATAATTAGAGATTTTTTAGAAAAGTCGGTATCAAAACTTCTCAGAAAAGATAGGTGTAAACTCAGAAGTCTAAAAAAGAAAAAAAAATGTTTTAGAATTACAAATTTAGCAGTATAATTTCAAATCGACCCAATGGGATGAATGGCAGGAGGGCAGCAATTGAAACAAATAACCTTGGGTCCCCGCCCCACCCCGGGGGGCTTGGTTATTTCAGAGGGCTCTCCAAAAGGAAGATGGGAAAAGATACCTAAGAATGTTTGTAGTAGTGACCTAGTTCCATACAAACAATGCATGAGTCTAAGGCAAGAATGCTATAAGGGTTGTGGAAACTGGAGAGGAAAGAAAAAAATATTTTTAAAAAAGCTATGTTTGGAGTAGAATATTCACATAATATGTTAGAAGAAATGGCAATGAGTGAGAAAGCAGCCTCACCCCAAGTCAGAGAGAGAGACTCTTGACCCTGTAAGTTCAGATCACCGTGGTTAAGGTCACGGGGCAGGGCTCCGACTGGAGGGAACCAGTTGCGTTCCTGGTTACCGAAGGAGGCTGGTCAAGAACCAGGCGAAGATGTGACAGTGGCCATAGTGGTAAGCTGATAGGGCTTGAAAGTAGATACATTCTCCAGGAGGATTTAATGAGAGAAGTGGACCAGCTCTAGGTAACTTCTGAATTGTGGTGGGTGTGCAGGAAATCAGCTTGGAGCCTCATGACTATTGTAGGCTGCTGCAACTTTGCTTCTGTTTCTGAAAAGTTTTCTACTCAGGAAGTACATCAGCACAGTTAACCAGCAAGTTTAGGGAATGGAATGATCTGGCTAAAGGAAGGATTAATCTGTTACCCCAGGACTTCAGACAGTCTTAATTCTCTCCCCTTCTCTAAAATTGAGCCAGATACTTCGCTTGACTTTGGTACCACTTTATTTCTCTCATGCAAACTTCTCAGGTGAATTTTCAAGGCACATCAGCCAAGGGCTCTTGTTTTGACTTTCTTTGCCACCTTAACCCTTGCCCTTTTGCCTTCAAGTTCTCACTTGAAACTGCACTGGCATCTTCTCTCTATCTTATTTTATTTGATACTTAACTCTGATGATAGTGTTTCTGACATGTGTTATTCAGAGGCAGGACATACAGCGCTCTTTTCTCTGGCTCTCTCCTACTCTTACCCACTTCTTCTCAACTCTTTGCTCTTTGGATTTCAGTTCTTAGCTTATTCTTCTATAGCCTCATTTTCCTGTAGGGCTCTTCTCCACTGCACCCCATTTTCCACACATTTTCCACTCTCCTGTTGTCACTTCAAATTCAACACTGTCTCCTTCCTCTCCAAACGATGGCATTTCTAAATTTAACTCTCCTCACCTTAAAGCTCTGGAGCGGTGGTTGACTCTTTCCCATTACCCTCTTGGTCCCCAAGTCCTGGAGATTCTGTGGCTTTTCTTCTTCCTTCTTGCTGCCAGAAGAATTGAATGTTTTCTCCGTCCCTCCCTGCATTGTGACAAGGGAGAACGATTTGCTCCTGCTGCTGCCTCACGTCAGGTGCCTCCCCATTTTCCTTTCTTGATTCTTCAAGGCCAAGGCCAAGCTCATTCTGCCTCCTCCATGCTTGGACCACACTGAATTCTCCTAATTTCCTTTTCTATGTCACCATCTCACAGTCAGCATCTTATTTTCATACATTTCTGTTCTCCAAGTGCTTGTTCCACTCTTCAGCAGCGGGCCTGTGACAGTATATAATGCTGACAGTGCATCGTCTTTTTTGTTTTAAGACTTTATTTATTTAACTAAACTCTACACCCAATGTAGGACTCGAACTCATGACCCAGAGATCAAGAGTCGCATGCTTTACTGACTGAACTGGCCAGGCGCCCCGGTGTATCATCTTCATAGATTTCTCACACTTTATAAGATCATGGTGGTCAGCATGGCAAATGTTTGGGTACCCTAGAGTTACCAACCACAGTGGTGGGCAAGTACCTAATTCTCAGGAGCCTGTAAAATGGGTCAAATAAGGTTTAAATCATGAAGTTGTGATTAGGATTAAATCAAGTTATTTGAGGAATGGAGCTGGTCTGCTGCCTAGAACACAGTCGTCAATGAACAAGTATTAGTCTCCCTTGTGCCCATGTCTTTGCTCCTCAAAACCCTAACTACTAGAATAAACTTAAATTATATGTAATCCTACATTTAAAACTAAGCGGGGGGGGATACCAGATTCTGATTCTGAAAGCTGGGAAAGCCAGGGAAGTGGGTTATGTTAACAGAGCTGCATAGCTCCCCGCCTTCTTCTTGAGGCTTTTTTTTTTTTTTTGCACTTGGAAAAGACTGGTTTCAGCTTCGTGATTTATTTCTTGTCATAATAATGACTATAGCATGTAAAATTTTCCATTGTGTCTAAACTATCCTTTTTGAAGATTAAAAACAATATCTGTTTGCAAGGTTTGGTTCATCGTTCTTCCTGGTTTGCAGTGGGAGAGATGTGTGTGTCTGTTGGCTTTGGCGAGGTAGCTTAGGGGTTACTGTGGTATTGACATCTCATGAAAAAGTCTAGATAACTCAGTGTATCAACAACTTATTTTGAAGGAGAGGGAGTCTATTGATATTAAAACAAAAGGAGGTATTTCCACTCCTCTTACCTTCTATATCCTTTCTCTCATTCCCAAACCAATCTTGGTCAACCATTTTTTGTCCTTTCATTCAATAGATACCTAATTCATTTCAAAGTGCAGTAAAACACGATTTGAGTGCAAATGTGAAATTAAATTTAGCTTACAATATTATAGCCTGTTACTAATTAAAAGGAAATGTTTTTTGAATGTCATCCATTTCCCTGGTTGTAATACCCAGTACATTTCATTTCCTGTCCTTTGTTTTCTATTTTCTATAAGTCTGCCTTATTCTTTTGAATATAATACAACTCTTAAAAAAAGGCGAAACAGAGAAATAAGATGGTCAACAGAGGTAGACATAAAACAACCAACCCTAATAAAGACAGAATGAAGTAAATGTTTTAATCAGTGCAGTGTTCGGTGAGAAGTCAGAGGAAGACCTTGTTAACCTTGACGCCAAGTCTTTGGGTCGCTTTCAGTAGGAGAGGGCATCTCAACTTTGAAGGACAGGGACAATTTCTCGCAGAGTGAAAATAATAGTGTCCTCCAGGTTTCAGAAAGAGCCCAAGCGGTGGGACAGTGCTTGGGTGTTAAAGCACAACGAACAATTTTTGGTGGATAGCTGTCATTCAGCAGTTAAGTTAGCAAGGCTTCTAGGGACCAGAGTGAAGAGTGTGGGTATAGAGGAAAATGGGGCTGGAGGTGCAGGTTGGGGGCATAGTGTTAGCACCTTGCATAATAAACTAAAAAATTTGGAGTTTTTTCTTCAGTTGCAGAGGAGGAGTTAGTGCTTATAGTGGAAGAAAAGCATAATCCAATTTTTTTTTTTCTTCCTCTCTCAGAATGATGATTCTACCCAAAGTAGGAATGTTGGCTTGGAGAAGGAGACTCTCACAGGTGAGAGATGATGCAGCCCTGGCCCAGGCTAGTGATAGGAAGTAGGAAGAGGAGAACGTGCTGGGACTGCATGCGGGTGTCTTGGAGATAGGAACATCGGGACTTGAGCATGATTAAAAATGACTATAAAGTTTTAGTTCTAAATAAAGGGAAAACTTGAGTTGCATTAGCTGAGAGAGAAAGCACAGGAAAAAAAAATAGGGCAACTATCAGGAAAATGGACAACTTGAAATGATTAAATTCTTTCTCTATATATCTTTGTTTATCTCTGTAACTCTAAAATTTCTTTTAGAAATCTATTTGCTAAAAGTTGTTTTTCCTCAGGCACCTGGGTGGCTCAGTCGATTAAGTGACTGCCTCTGGCTCAGGTCATGATCCCCGAGTCCCTGGATCGAGTCCTGCATCGGGCTCTCCACCCAGCGGGGAGTCTGCTTCTCCCTCTGACCCTCCCCCATCTCGTGTTCTCTCATTCTCTCTCTCAGATAAATAATAATAATAGAAAAATAAAATCTTAAAAGTTGTTTTTCCTCTACAAATGAAATAAAATGATCATCCCTGTAATCTAAAATGATTAGACTACTTTCAGGGTAAAAATGAAAAGTGAAGGCATTCTAGTAAGATGAATATTAACATTTACCCAATTATGAAGTTACCTTCAGTGTTTACTCTGAAACGAACAGTGGGCCTACTAGATCTAATATCCTGAAACCCAAGATAAATATGAAATCTTCTGCAATTTACAGAAGTTACACGACATGAGAAGGATAAAAGTTCAAAGCAGTGATCCTATGATGAAGTAGGAAAAATCATTCCACCCAAAAGAGAGCTGGTTCTCACTTCCCCATTGAAGAGAGATTGTAGAGCCAGGTGATCCAAGGTCATTCAGGTATTTCCAGATGACTCAGCCCAAGAAGCCTAAACATACCCTGAGTTACTGCATTTTTTTTTAGAGAAGAAACACACACACACACACACACTCCACATGGATTCTATACCGGAGTATTCAGATAGCTATACAGACATGAAAGACACAGACCAAAGGTTTTATTGCCTACATGAGGCATCATTCCAAAATCAGGAGTGTGAGTCTTACAGACCCAAAGCTCTTGATGTAGGGTTAAATTAGAAGCTGATACAAGGAGGTGATCTCTCTTTAAGGTATAATTTACTCTTTAAGTATTGCCTTCCAAGCAAGTTGAAGTAGTGTCTTAGAGATGGCGGTGATGGTGATGGTGATTGTGTTTTATTTAACTCACACACACCAAACAATGAAAGACCGACAGACCGTTTTTCCTTTGGTATTGACTATCTCAGATAACTGAGATGTGGACATGTTGAGCTGTATTGTATTCCAAACCCATCTGAATTTTTAGGTTTTTTTAAATTGTATTTTTTAAGACTACTGAAAACTGTATCTAGCAAATTTTTATTTCTCAGATTCCTTTGAAAGTGAAAGAGAAAGAAGTCAACAGAAATATAGAGTAGTAGAAAGATAATTGTTCTCTCATTAAGTGTGTCTTTAAAAAAAAAAAAAAAACTTCTCTTTATTGACTGACATACTTTAAAAAAAAAATCTTCCCAAATAGTGAAATTGAATTATGATGAGTTTTCTACAGTTAATCATGGAAAATGCATGCCACTTTTGTTTTTATTGCTATTATATAGCTTTTTGCCCATGTACAGATTTTATTTATATTATGAATAACAGGATTTCTTTTGATAAAGTTTTAAATGTTTTTGTTGTATAAAGCAGCTAATTTTTAGTCTCTCAAGAGTTCTTTCTTGATCGAGAAGATTCTTAAAATATTAATAACCTATAGTTTCTGGGACTTGGCTTTTTCTGTTATTGCCATTGTAGTAGGATGCCACATAAAAAATAACTCAGTGAGGGTTTAGACTGAGGAACTTGGGCATTTTGGTGAAAAGTGTGGTCTAAGATGTGAAGTTTTCAGACCTTGTCTCATCCTTTTAAAAAGGCATCCCAATCTACTGAGTCCAAATGTTGCATTATTAATTGTAACTTAAGTCTCTCTTAATGGACAATATTCCAGTAAGATTCTGTACTCAAAAGAACAAAACATGATATATTGGAGACTAAGCCAGATTTCATATTTGTGATTTTTGTGTTTTTTTCCTAAAGACAAAAGTTAAAACAGATTTGAGAGTTTAAGACCAACAGTGTATTTAACTGCATCTTTTCCTTATTACTTCATCTCTTGACTGTGCCATAAAGAACCATTTTCTTGTTCATGTTAATTGTTTCATTTCCCTTCATGGTAAGAAAGAATTCTGGCCTGTACAGTAGATCTTTGACATGCCAAGATATAGTCTAAAGACTTTTGGAAATCCCAGAATTTCACAAAAGTAATTTCAGCATCAAAAAAAAAATCCACACAAATACCTATTTTCCAGTAGAGAACCATCTCTTTCTTAGATCTCTCTCAGCTCTTCCTTCACTTTGACCATTAGAACTACCAGTTGTTTTTTATTAAGTGGTGGACAATTTTCAAAGATTAACACAGTATTTAATCCCTTCTTGAGAGTTACCGCTACACAATTAGAACAAAAACCTCCTTGAAATATGGACTGTGGGTGATGGGCTACATGACTCACTTCCCTCTGCCTAATCCCTCCATGATTTAAATATATGCTGCAGCCAAATTAAAACTAATTATAGGTAAGAGACTTCCAGTGTCCTTGTCATGAGTACATGAAACTGCAGATATTAATTATTGCCAATATTTGATATTTGGGCAGAAAATCTCAGTGATGTCTGTTTTCTAATTTATCCTCAGTGTAGTATTGGCTGGTAAGCATGCATATTTAGAGATTTAACCAATCCTCCTTATTGTCAGTTGACATTTTTCTTTAGGATTCCTTTTTGTTATTCCTGCACGTGATTAAGAGCCATTCTCTGGTCTTGCCGAAATACTGCATGAGCTGTTGGCACACCATGCCAATCCTAGCCTTAACAGAATCTGATGGGGAAGCCAGCACTGAAGATAATGGCCATAGCCAGTAAAATTTTTAAAAGAGCAACCACTCTTTTTCTCTTTGGGCAGATGGAATTCACTTTATGTTCATTCCATTTTCCTTTATAGGAACCTTAGATTTCCGTAGCAGTAGGCTGGGGCAGTTTAACCATTATATGAAAGTGAAGGTAGTGTCATGGGGAATAAAAGCCTTTAAAATCTTGATTTGGCCTTTGTGCTTGGTTAGACGTAGAATTTCTTTATTGGGTTACCACGGACCTTAGAAATTTGCAGCCTCTTTCTTCACCTTTCCTCATCTTCATTTCATAATAAATGTATGTGAGAAAAAAAATAAGAAAACCTGTATAATGTGTAAACACCTGTATAATGCCAACAGCTAATCTTTGTCAGATGCGTACCATGTGCCGGTATCTCTGCCAAGTAGTTTTATTATTTAATTCTAAGAACAACTTGCTGAGCAGTAGTATTATCCTTATTTTAAAGGTGAAGTTGAGAGAGGGTTCTTTCTCTAATAACTCAGGAAAACACAGCTGGTAATGGTGGAGCCGGGACTTGCGCTTGAACCGTCTGACTCCAGAGACCATCCTCTGAACCCCTGTGTGTTCTCCCTCCCAAATACACTCTGGATGCCAGCTCACCACCTCCATCCTCCCTTTGCCAGCGTCCATGCTCCTCTGTTTACCACAAGATACAAGAAGACTCATTTCTCCAGAACCCTAGAAGAGACACACAGCTGTGATAGTCATGATAAAATTTTGTTAGAAAAATGAGCTTTCCTTAAGTCCACTTGAATAGCCAACAGGATCAAAGTTCAAAGTAAAAGCAGGAGGATAGAGGAGGACCTCGTTTTTCTTGACATCTAGGAGAGTAATCTGTTCTCATGTAGCTGGCTATACAAAACTCAGCTCCTGGTTAGCTGAGGCACATGCAGCTCCCCAAGATCACACAGCACAGAGAGGGGACCTAATGTGTCATCTGCTTGGTGCCTGGGGTTAATGCATACACAGAAAGAAACATTCTTTTAGGGATCACACACTGTCTTACAAAATCAAGCAACATTGCTTTAGAAAATAACGGGCTCAACATAGCGTTATAGTTTGCTATAAATCTCATTAAAACATAAGACCAAGCCACTTTTGAGGAGAAATTAAACAGAAGTGAGTGGGGGAATTCCATTCTTTATTAAGTACCATGCCTTTGATTTTGCTAGCTACTGCCCCAGACACATTTCCGGCCCTCAAAGAGGTTCTTGTCTTACATAGAAAATAAACTTCATACATCATATAGGCCAGAATGTGATGTGTCATGGGAGAGATAAGAAGGTGCTACAGAAATTACAAAATAGGGAGTGATTGCATGTGATTGGGGTTCATCAGGAAAAGCTTGGCATTTGAATAAGTCTTCAGGGTAGGATGAGCAGCTACTTCAGCTCAGTTGTAAAGCCAGGACTAGCCTGGCCGCCTGCCCTGTCTTCACTATGACCATACCATGGGGGTGACCATACCATGGGGGTGATTTGAATGCCAGAGGAGGGCTTGTAGTTCCCTGGGAAGGTAAATGATACATACTGCTTCAGGATTTGCCCTTGATGGAATGTGAAAAAGGGAATGGGTCCAAGGAGGAAGATGATTCAAAGATGAGTGTAAGATTTTGAGTCTAGGAAACTAGGAGTTTGGTAATATTACAGATAAGGGGATCAGGAGGAAGAGCTTACTTATTTTTATTTTTGCCTGGAAATTCTCATCCATTCTCAGGAAACTTTTCAAATTGAGTACCTGTTTGCTTTATGAGTTTGTGTGCTTTTGGTGTGGTTATTAAATGGAAATAGTGCATCAATTCCAGGCTAGTGAATCTTCGGTGTAGAAGAGAGACTGGTGATTAAACATGTTTATTCACCAGTGGAATCGTGTATATTAGAAACTTGCAGTCAATACAGCCCTCATGGTCAATAATAATAAGATCTGTATATTCCTCCAACATGTAATTATTTTTTTTAATTTTTATAGTTCAGTATTTGGGACTTAAAACTTTTTAAAAGGCTGCTTTCTGTTTGATAAAGTGCTTTGCAGCTCCCTTGATAGGATCATGTGGTTTCATATTGGAGACTTTTGAGAAGAGATTTTGTAAGAGAGATGTGGGACTGAGTGGGAGGAGAAGAGGCTGAGTTTCCCTAAATGGGGTATCTAGAATTAGTGAGGAAGTACACTCATAACACAAACAAACCTGACCAAGTTCGTGGCTCTACCCGGGGGCATGGGCTCTTTCTCCTGGCTGTGCACTCGCTGACCTGGCTATCCCAGGTTTAAGCTTGTCTAAATTGCCCCTGGGGCCAGGGTCACTTGTCTTCTTTATTTTCTCTGTGTGCCATGGCTTTTTCCTGCCTCTGTTAAGTGTCAAATGTCAGGGAGGGAACCTTTATGAAAAACCAGCCTTTTTTTGAAGATCCACCCTTACACGCGTAGTTTAAGATTTCCGACTTTGCGAAGGCCAGTTTCTGATAGCATCAGGACTTTATCTTTAACGATGAAACAAAGACGCAGTCATTTGTGATCCTAGAAACAAATTAGGCTGCTAGCCCATTTGGACAGGAGTACGGATCCTTTCCAGGGTTTTTTCCAAAATGTTTCATATCACCCTTAAATCTAAGCCATGAATTATGAAAATATTACTGTTATTGCCCCTTCATAGGCATAGCTTTTGCTCCAATACTTAATCTACTTAAATGGCCCTGTGTAGTTGTTTTACTTAGCTGGCTAGATAACATTTCGTTTCTTCAATTTTTCCTACTATCCCTTTATTTATTATCTTTTTTTTTTGTTTGTTTGGTACCATGCAGTTAGCTGTTAAAAAGCTATTTAATTTTGACTCAGATTTTTGAGACAAAAGAATTTGAGCATTTACTTAATTAAAAAGTTTATTGCATTTTTTTTTCATCTCCAGTCTGAATCACAGAACTTTACATCTCTTCTAGTCAAAGGGCTGTTAAGAAATGCTTACCAGAATTAAAAATTGCACGGCCGTCCCGGCCCTTCAGTAGATTCTGAGTCGGAAGGTTTGGAGAGACAGACACCGAGAACGGCAGTGTGAACATACAGTCGTACTAAAGGGCACGGGCTCTGGAGCCGTCCACCTGGCTCTGCCACTTCCTTGGGCAAATTTCTCAATCCCTCTGTGCCGTAGCTTCCTCACCTATAAAACCTATAAAATCAGGGTACTAAGAGTACCTACAAGACAGGGTTCTTGGGGGGACTAAATGGGCTAATGCCTGTGGAGTGCTCAGAGCATTTCCTGGCATGTATTAACGTTACTGTGATCATTATGTGTTTTTTAAGCCTCCCAGTAGTTTCTGATGTTCAGTCCCAGTTAAGAGCTTCTCATTTAGTCCCTTCGTATTAAAATTGACGAAACTCAGAGAAGGCTCAGAGAAGATTAAATGACCTTCTTTGAGTCAGAATTAGGAGGTGGCAGTCCTAAGAATAAATCCCATTGTCTCCTGCAACACCCCCCTCCCCACCCTGATTTGCCTCTTTTCACAGTGAATATAGACTCTACCCTCAACTCTGCCCTTCCTTACTCATGAATAGGAAGTATCTGTACTTCAGTTTCCTGCCAAAGAACTTTAACCTCTCCACTGCCACCTCTGGTCAAAAGCTGTTGGAAGAAATTAGGTTTATGAAGAATGGCCTGAAGGATTTGTAGTTCTTTTTTTTTATCACCGAGCTTCCCAACCTTGTCATGGCACACACAGAAGAGGGTAATGTTTGTATTCAATGAGATTAGTATTAGCTTAGATTTGTATATCATCAATTGGTGAGGCTGCTCAGTGTTGGAATGATAGGTCCCACCCAGTCTCCAGGGGTTGGTGGGTCAATATCGCCACATCTGTAACAGAACTACCCAGCAGGGAGAGTGCAGGCATTGTTTTAGTAGGGAAGCCCTTAGTGAAATGAAATCTTTAATGGAATCTTTAACAGTAAAAATGTTTCAAACTAATGTGGTTTTTTTTTAGTATATATTTTATAAATACAAAGTTACAACATTTTTTTTAAGATTTTTTATTTATTTGACAGAGAGACACAGCGAGAGAGGGAACACAAGCAGGGGGAGTGGGAGAGGGAGAAGCAGGCTCCCCACTGAGCAGGGAGCCCGATGCGGGGCTTGATCCCAGGACCCCGGGATCACGAGCTGAGCCGAAGGAAGACGCTTAATGACTAAGCCACCCAAGCGCCCAAGTTAGAACATTTTAAAAATGACCAGGGAGAGGGCACCTGAGTGGCACAGTCTGTTAAGCAGCTGGCTCTTGGTTTCAGCTCAGGTCATGATCTTAGGGTCCTAGGATCGAGTCCTGCGTCGGGCTCTGCGCTCAGCATGGAGTCTGCTTAGGACTCACTCTCTCTCTCTCTCTCTCTCCTTCTACCCCTCCCCCCCCCGCGCATGTTCTCTCTCTCTCTCTCAAATAAATAAATAAATCTTAAAAAAAAAAAAAAAAAGACCAGGGAGAACAGTGAGACAGTTTTGATGAGCTCAGAAATTTGAGATCGGGATTTCTGGATGACAGTTGCAGAGCAGGATCAACAACTTAACGTATCTCATTTATTTCTCCATTTTAGTTGTACAGCATTTGGGGAAATGCTTATTTATATCCCTAAGTAGTTGCAAAGGTAACAGTTTTTTAACAGTATATTTTGTCTTCTTAATACCTTCTCGAATTAATCTGATCCAGAAGCTAGGGAGAACCAGAGATGTTTTATTTTGACATTGAATCCCTAATAATACAGCTATTCAGATGCCTCACGGTAGATACAAAAGTCCAAGCAGGAGCACCTCAACCTTACAGTCAGTGCCAGTCTTAATGAAGTCACTTTATCATGAGTCAACATGGTAGGCAGCTTATTATTGTACGACTGGCTGTAAGATCATGGTTGAGGGTGGACGCCAACCCGTTGTACCTGCTCTTGGTTTGTCATTTGTTTGAGCGTGATGCGTGTGTAGGTTGTTTGTACAATTTTATATGAATGGGCATGCACAAACTTGAATCTCCAGAATGCCAACGCAGAATTATAACTTTCCTAATAGGTGACTCATTTTTAAGAAGTTGAAATGTACACAGAGAGATGGCAGGAGACACATTTGCTCAGCGTAGGCATTTGAAGTGACTTAATAGGAAGGTTATCAGGGTGTTAATGTTGTGCCACAGGTTTGCTTGCGTTTCCTGTTGGTATTTTATTTCAAGGCTAAGAAATAAAATTCAAACAGAAAATGGTGGAACTCCTAAAGCATCTCTTCAAGAGCCTAACTTGATAACCACTGTCCTGGGGAGTGTGGATTTTATCCCTAGATGCAGCAAAGTCATCAAGGAGTGGAGTACAGGAACCACATAGCTGTTTGCCCTATAGAATTCCTCCCTGGGCACTGGGGAATCTTGGGCCCCAGGGAATCTTGGGCCCCAGGTGGTCATCTGACATATTGCACCTAGGGGGTGGCCCTTAGGGAGACCCCCAGGAGGAAGTTCCCTCTGCCCTTCAAGCTGGGACAAATGAACTTCTAAGCTCTGGGGTTGCTTTTATTCTACTGAACATTCAGTTTCATAATTTCCTTCTTAATTTTGACGACTACGAAGTTATGAGCCAAGTTTGCATCCCCTGTTGGCAGTTGGCAGGAGCTCACTCTCTAATTCGCCTCTCTGTGTAACACTCTACTCCTGGGTTTATTTTCCCTTCACCTTGAACTCTCCATATCCATTTCTGTCTTGGGGTGTTGCATATATTTTTTGTCAGCAGTCTCAAACTTTTTTGGGAAGAGGCAGAAATAAATGTTTCTCATGCTCTGTCTTCGACTACCCCTCTTAAAATCCCAGCATGTGGAACGTTGCTTGGTCTTCTTTTGGCAGTTTATACAGCAATCATTCTTGTCAAAGTGGCTCACTGGAGGTTGCTGGTATTTTAAAATATCTAATGGCATTTCCATTGTAATGGAAAATCTCCCTTCTCTTCATGCCCCTATAAAGTACACAAGGGAATGCACAACTGTTCCTCAACTGTCATTAAATGTGAAAATCAGCAAATATGCAGAATCATGATTTCCAGCAACTCTTAGCTTGATTGACGTCTTTTGTAAAAGGAAGTTGTTTATTTTTTTTTTTTAATGTGCTTTCCTTATACCCATTCTCACTTGGAATTCACTTGAATCGGTTGCCTTGAATTCATTGTCCCTCTTTTTAATGTTTGAAGACTGGAAACAGTAAGTTGTCTGGATTTGTGTTTTAGCTGTAGGAGTTTATTTCACTTGCTTTTTGGTGGCTTTATAAATCACAGTTTAAAATATTTGGTTCTAGCTTCTAAACCTCCTGTGGGCTATGCATCTGTTTTATTCTCTATCTACTATGAGTTACTGATAAGTTTCCAGATTTGAGCTTGAAGGAACATTCTTCTTCTGGAAGTAGGTCACCATAATAGAGTTTCTGTGTGTTTCCTCTCCTTCTGTCCTCTGCTTTCCTTTCCGTTTGGCTGTCTGCTCTAACAGTACCAGCCTTTCCTGAGCTTGCGCAGACAGTAATACAGTTAGACCAACATTCCCTCTGTGGGTCCAACACTCACAAATGTCCAGGAGGAAGAATTTTAATACCACGTTGAAGAGAAATGAAGAGGTGACACTTTATAAATGATCTCAGACAGCAGCAAATTAGGTAACCCTCATTCTCCCCTCGTATTGCTGTTAACTTCTGAACCTCCCCAGCAGCACGATCTTAGGAGTGTTGCTGTCCCACGGACACAGTTGCCAGGATGTGTCACAATCTGAGCCTGTCTTTTCATGTCGTGGACCAATATGAGCCATAAAGATAAACATCTTTGAGTGTGTGCCTAAAATCTGTGTACCCTGCTGCTGCCCCCATCTGCACAAAATGTACAGGTAGGCCCTGTCTCCAAAGACAAGTAAACTCATGTGCCCTAGCTTATTGACCCCAAATGGCTTTTTTTTTTACTTTACATCTCATTCACAAGTTTTGCGACGGCTGCAAGATCCTGTATTATCTGTGGCTGCTCCCCCTTATTTTTCTGACCTTTTCTCCCCTTACTCTCTACTTCTTCACTCCAGCCGTGGAGGACTCCTGGGTATCTCTCCAGCCCACCAGGCCCGCTTTGCCTTCCAGCTTTGCATTGCTTTTTCTTCTCCTCTCTGCACTGCGCCTCCTCAGTCCTCCTGACTCACTCTCTCACCTCCTTCAAGATTTTGCTCAGATGTCACCTTGGCTACCTTTTTAAAAACTGTAATCTGTCTCCACATGACCTTGGCATTCTTAATTTCAATCCCCTTTTTTTCCCTGTGTTATTTAATTGTCATAATACTACCCTCTAACATACTGTGTAATTTGCTTATTTTTGCTTATTTATTATAAGCAAATATCCATAAATGAGTGAATAAGATGCTTTTTTATATGGCACAAAGGCCAGAGTATGAGCCCAAATCTCTAATTGGAGAAGCATTCTTTTCTTGATAGCCAAACTTAGGACCTATTTCTGAGGTGCATATTTCACACGCGCGCTTGCACACACACACACACACACACACACACTGAGATGAGCAACTAGTACATTAGTGAATATGGATTACTCAGTGCAGGAAAAGGCCGTAGTGAAAATGAAGGCTTTAGAATTTGCCATGGGGACAAACTTTATTCTCCCCCAAGATATACATTTTTTTCTCTCTTACCCTGTTTTCCTCATCTATTTATTTATTATCTTATTATGTGTATTTCTGTAACACGCTAGATAGTTTTTGTAATAAGGCAGGCTACAAATTAATAAATCTAAAAAGAAATGGTAAATTACCAACCCCTGTAAGCCTCCAGCTCGTCATTGGTAACATCAGCAAATTGAACTGAGATAAGGAATAAACAAGTAAGTGGCAGCGAACCGCCTCATTTCCTCTTCCCTGTCAGAATGGCTAATAAATTGATGAGAACATTCTTTCTTGCTAGGCCTGGCTGGGCCTCAGAATCCTTCCCTACACAACATAACCATCAGGTTTGGCATGTAAGATGAAGGCTATTTAAAACCCGTGGCAGATTCCTTTCAGCCCTGTGGTATAAGAGAGGGAGAGTTATAGGGTTCCTTTTTGTCTTATTGGGGACCTAGAACTTTGCTTGCTTCCATTTTTTTTTTTTTTTTTTTTTTGATATTTAACATCTCTGCATAAAATACATTAATAAGTCAGGGATTTGTGTCTCCAAGTAATCAGTAACTGGGCTGTCTTCAGTTTAGTCAAGAAATAGGTCAATGTATCAAGTTTTCTGACTTTGGAGTTTTACCTAGTATGTTTTATATGAGTTGTCAATCTTCAAAGCAATAGGCTACAAGGAAATACATTTTTCTGTCATGATTCAGGTTACACTTAACACTTGCATTTCAGAGTCGTCATTAGGGCCGATTGTCATCGAACCGTGCTCGTGCTGAAGAGCTGCTTACGATAGATTTCTTGTCAGTCAGGTGCTTGATCTTCAGGTCACTCGCTATATTGGATCAGCACTGGTGACAGTCGTTAGAGAGGCTCTTCGGGCTCAACCACTGATGACAAGTGGGGCACTTGAAACAATTGACCTTTTCAGTAAGCCATTTCCTTCCTGCCTCACTTTCCCTTTGTCCTGTCTTTCTTGCCATTGACTTTTACCTTTATTTTATCCCATAGGGTCTGCCTTTTTATAGCCTACCGTAAGTCCTTTGTACAGCAGGACAGGTTGTACATACATGCACAGGTATACACATGAATGTACACACACACACGCACACAGCTGCTCATATGTCTGAATGCATAGGTAGATGGATAAATGTCATATTTAATAAGTAAAATAATGAAAAACATCAACTAGAAATCTTTTCATTCCTCTGGTAAAGAGGATATTTTGAATGGGATACCTTTCAGTATGTCTTTAGGGACCATTTGGAGTGTCAAATGCATACATTCCCCCCCTTTAAAAAAAAAAAAAAACATATCCAATATTGGTTTGGGGTGGATTTATTTAATCATTTCCTTTCACTTTGTGTTTGAAGTGCAGTAGGTAGCATTCTTTAATTGGATCACAATGAGAAAGACTTGTTTCAGGTAATAAAATTCTAGATAATGACTGTGCAGGCCACTCTTCTGTTCTAGATGTTCATAGTTCAGAAATATTGCCCCTGACCATTCTCCATGCAATGGACAATGTCTACTTTGTTGCCCTTTATTTTAGCCTCCTTTCTCAAGCACGAACACTAAATTAAGACTGAGATCATGGGAAAGCACTTTGTAAGTATAAACAGTCTATTCAAACAGAAAATCAAGGATATCAGAGCCTCTCTTGGTGTGCTGCTAGGCTAGATTGGAGATATTACCCATGAAATGCAGCAAAGTTCCTCAGTTTAGAAATCTTATGATTCCTGTGATAATCTTACATGGTGTTAGAGGTCAGTAAAACTGTAACTCTCAAAATTGCACATTCCATGGATGAAAGTGGTGGCCAGGCAGACCTTTGAGTTGGTTTCAGCCATAGTATTCAGGGTTGGTTACTTATATCCATACTTGATGACCTCTGGTGAGGAAACTGATTAGTCTTCCTACTGCCTTGTGTTTACCACCATTCTACAACAAATAATTGTCCAGTTCTACGGTCTTACTTGGTTTCTTGCATCATTGAAATCCATTCCTTTGACTGTCCTTTTATATCACTGGATATTACATGGTTACTACCAGTGGGATTAAAAATAAGGTAAAAAAATGATGTTTAAATAAGCACAGCATGGTGTTAGAACCATTACGTGAAAAATTATTGTTCAAGAATGTTGTGTTTTTGTAGGGTTGTGTTCACTTTGGTGGTTATATGGTTTGAAATGTCTTGTGAGCAATATGCTTTTTTTTTTTTTTATTGAAACTAAACCATTTGAGTTATTATAGCTACAGAGGCTAGAATATTGCTTAGTATTTTAAGCATTTGCTGGCCCTTAGAAAGGAAGAGACATCCATGCTTCCACCTCTGTGTTAATACTAACAGTGATTTATGCTTTTAGCTAAAAGTCATTCCTTCTTTCTCTGATAATCATTTCTTACATGATTTAAGTTAAAGTACAAAGACTCATTCTCTGACATTGGTTTTGCACTTATTTTTTTCCACTGGTAATAAGAAAGGATCTCTTTTTTCATAGTACTTCTGGAAAAGCAAACAGTGAATTTTCTTTTGTAGCCATTCTTTTGCAAAGTTAGCTGTTTTTCTAAAAAGGAAATTTTGCATAATAATTACGTGTAGTTTAAATAGATTAAGGAACCCAAATGAAAAATAAAAGTTCTCTATGGTGTTATTTTGGAAGCTTTAAGAAATTTTGTTCAAAATTCTGCAATGTTCAGAGGATTTTGTTATTGGATACAAGACCACTAAGCTCTGTTTTTGGTTCTTCCATTGCATTGTATTGCCTTTGAAGTCTTAACTTTTAAGAATGGCTTAAAACAAATGAAAGGCTCAGTCATAGCCTTACTTTGAATAATTCAGAGAGTTAATGTGTAGCATGTCTTGCTTGCTGGCTGTTTCACTCAAACCCCATTTCTGTGTTGGTTTATATATCTTTAGTTAGGAGTAAAGGATAGAGAATGGACGCTCAAGCCAGTTTATGACATGGTAACTCAGCTCAAGCTCAAGTCAGACATGGTAATTCAGGTCAATCTAGGTTAAATTTAGAAATAGATATAAAGGAGATTTGGATATTTTCTGTGATTTGTCTGTATTTTAAGGATATGATATGATTCTTATTTTATATAATTTTGATAAACAGAACCTCCATTTAGGAAAACAGGAAAGTGGGTTACTATTCTGAAGGAAGGAGGTTGGCTCAGGTCCCACATTCAGCACTGGGAAGGTCCCCTGGCTGCTACACATTTTGATTGGTTGGTGATTGTGTCATATCAGGAGTTGAATATTTTCATTTAAATTTTATTTAAAATTTTGATTTAAATATTTTTATTCACATCTGGGCTGGCATATCTGAGTTACAAAGTACATTCTGATGGTGAATAATATTGTAGCTCATCTCTGATAAGAATTGTAAAGACCCATACCAGAAGAGGTCAAGAACTGAAGCTCTAATTAAATGTTTTTGTTGTTTTTAAATGGACAGGCATGGGAGATGTTCCATGGTCAAGGAGACCCTGGAGACTAGAGAAGACTTCCCAGATTGGGAGAAAATGTGTTTCTCAAGTAATTAAGCAAATATGTATTGAGAGTGCTTACTATGCTAGGTTCTGGGAAATCCAGGGTGAAGTTAATACCACAGACCCTCACTCTGAACAATCACTATCTGCTTAGGATTCTAATTATGACACCATACTTGCCGTAGCCTGGAATGCTAAAGTGATGTCCACCCTTCTGAATCTTTTACACACAGCATTATAAGGGAAGAGTATTCCTACCACTCACCATCCCCTTGTAGAGTGACAGCCAAAATATTTAACTATTAGAACAGACTCTAACCAATCAGAACAAACACTGGCAACCTGATTTATTCCCATTCTGCCCACCCATTGGGCATTTCCCTAATTTTGTAGTGGGATTTAAAGGGATACCCTTTACCTGGTCTGTCTTCTCAAAGAATAAGTAAGAGAAAAAGCGTAGGATTTGGAGTTGGTTTAGAAATGGAAGACCTGGGGCGCCTGGGTGGCTCAGTCGTTAAGCGTCTGCCTTCGGCTCAGGTCATGATTCCAGGTCCTGGGATCGAGCCCTGCATCGGGCTCCCTGCTCGGCGGGAAGCCTGCTTCTCCCTCTCCCACTCCCCCTGCTTGTGTTCCCTCTCTCGCTGTGTCTCTCTCTGTCAAATAAATAAATAAAATCTTTAAAAAAAAAAAAAAAGAAATGGAAGACCTAATTTCAGGCCCTGGACCTCCCAGTTACAAACAGATGTTGGTTACAAGCCCACCCTAGGAATGCACTAAATATTTAAGTTTCATTTTCTTCATTGTTAATATGGAAATTACGTTGTATGGACTGTGACTTTCTAACCTCTGCTGCAGGCTTTCTCAGGAGCAAGCAGTTTCAGGTCTCCGTTGAGAACTTCCCCATGCCCCCTTACTGTTAGCCTCTCCGTAAGGCTACTCTTCCTGCTTGGAAATGGTGATAACTCACTCTTTCCTCCCTCTCCCATATTTTCAGCTGCTCTTTATAAACTGATTATTTCTGGTGTGACAGTGTCTGGTATAGTCCTGTCCTGAGCAGCTTGCTGTCTGATGTTTTTGTCTACTAGTCAATAGGACCTGAATGCCCTACAGGTTACTCACCTTAGCATTGTGGGTTTTTCAGTGGGAAGAAAAAGGATTCTACTCTATGCCATTTTACTAAAATTTCTGTGTGATCATGGACAAATTTGCCTGAAACTTAGTCTCCTTTTTTGTAAAATAGGGGTAGAATACAAAAATCCCAAGGTTATTTTTAGGAGAGATAAAGACATAGCCTAGCTGTCGCATAAGCCACCTAAACCATGGACGCTAACAGAAGGAGGTTTCTATTCATATGACTATTGTCATCATATTTTAAGTTAAGGATTAAGGATGCATCCACCTCTCCAGTCTGGGGAATCATTGTATACTAGGTTCAGTTTATTTGAACATCTCCTGTGTGTCAGGCACTGTGCTAAATGATGGGCCACAGAATGATGCTAAGTAGAACGAGTGGACACTCCTGGGGCCCACTGTACCTGACAGCTGCCTGCATTAAACACTAGGTTTTTCTTTCTCTCCTCTCTAGTCTGGCATCTAGACTGAGTGCTAGCATATAGTAAGTGCTCTGTAAGTAACTGAAATGTTGTTGTTGTGAAGTTGTTTGCCATCCCCATGCCTCTTGAAAGTTAAATTCTGATCTCTTCCTTTTGAATAGCGTATATTTGCATTTTCATAGAACACATTAGTGTTTCCATATATTGTTAGAGTCATCAATTAAAATGCTCATCAGGGGGCACCTGGGTTCCTCATTCCATTAAGGGTCTGACTCTTGATTTCGGCTCAGGTCATGATCTCAGAGTCATGAGAGCCCCACGTTGGGCTCTCTGCTCAGGGGGGAGTCTGCTTCTCTCCCTCTTCTTCTCCCTCTGCCCCTCCCCCAGCTCACGCGCACGCACTCTATACTCTCTCTCTCTCAAAATAAATAAAATCTTTTTTTTTTTTTAAGATTTTATTTATTTCAGAGAGAGTGAGAGAGGGGAACGCAAGCAGGGGGAGTGGGAGAGGGAGAAGCAGGTTCCTGGCCGGGCAGAGAGCCCGATGCGGGGCTCAATCCCAGGACCCCGGGATCATGACCTGAGCTGAAGGCAGACGCTTAACGGCTGAGCCACCCAGCTGCCCCTAAAAATAAATAAAATCTTAAAAATAAAATGCTCATCAAGGCAGGCAAAACATCATAGATGTGGAAAGGAGCATAAATATATATTTGCCCATGTTCTGCCTCTGAGTAGGGCTTTGAAAGTATTTCAGAAAGGTAAGTGTTTGATCGTAGTTTAAAATTTGTAGAGGATGAACTGTTGCCTTTTTAGTAATACCTTCTGCCCCACCCAGTGTTACTGTTTACCAGTTACCTATTTTACCTACTTTACTAGCTGTTGTGAGGACCATGTGAGTAATTAGTTATTAAGATAACAGAAATAGGTCAATTTTATTGCTTTCCTGTTGACTTTTTAAAAATATAACATTCAGGTTAAAAAAAAGAAGAAGAAAATGTCCATTCAAATGTTAACTTCTTAATTCCAAGTTGTTCAGAGCACTTGGCCAACAAAGGATAGGATAGGAAATAAAACGTACACTGGCAGGTCCTACAGTATTGTTTTTAACATCAGTCTAATTTCAGTCAGTAAATCCAGTTTCTTGTGTTCTTGAACTTCGAAAAGATACTATGTAAAGAATTTGTTGAATTAATGACACCCAAGAAAATTAAAATACACTGTGGTCTCATCTTTAGGATGAATTATTTTTAGTTCCAGAAAGGGGTTAGTTGTCATTATTCTCCTAATGTCAAAGGAAAACTATAAGATCGTATTTTACCATCACAGACGCTTCACAAGAAGCCCATCTTATATCATCCTTACTCCTAATTCTCTGGTTGATTATTAAATTTTACTGCAGGTGACTCATAGCAGAGGTCACAACTTCCTATAATGGTAATAATACACATTAATGTCACTGTGTGATGCCAGTAACACAGCCCTTAATTAGAACCAGGAATCCGATAGGTTTAATAATGAAACAGAAGGCCCCGTAGAACTCATTCCATTCCCATATGCAGACCTAGGACAGACCCTGCTGTGATTCGGCTACAATAAGACAATAAAATGTGGCTGATGCTACAATGCTAACTAAAGTCAGCTTATCATTTTGTTGTGGATTTTTCGTTTTGTTTTTCTTAATTTTATGACATTCAAAGAGAATTTCTGAAATGCTAAACAACCATTTTTGAAGATACGAGTGCTGGACACTTTTGATTTTACTTTAAGAATATTCACTACAGGGGTGCCTGGGTGGTTCAGTTGGTTGAAGCTTCCACCTTCGGCTCAGGTCATGATTCCAGGGTCCTGGGATCGATCCCGTGTTGGGCTCCCTATTCAGCGGGGAGTCTGCTTCTCCTTCTCCCTCTGCTCCTCCCCCTGCTCATGTACGCATGCTCTCTCTCTCTCTCTCAAATAAATAAATTTTTTTTTAAAAAGAGTATTCACTGGAAATCAAGGTTGCACAGAAAGGGGAATCCTAACCATATGAGACCTGTGCATTCCTTCCTTGGATATAGCATTTGACTGAAGTGAGCATTTTTAACCCAAGCAGTAGCCTTCTTCCTGATCTGGGCTATAATGACAAAGTCATGATCATAATTTGGTTTCAGCAGTAAGTTTCTATGGAGGTGTGTTCCATGCCATGATGGTTTCTTCGGTCCCTTATTCCAGTTCTTAGGAGATAATCACTTTTTCGTATATCACTTAAATAGCCCTAGTTTGGCTTGTAGTGGGGTGATGACAATGTAAAATTTTTCCTTAAAAAAAAAAAAAATTCCCTTCTTTACTGCTAACTTGATAAATGCCTCTTCAGGTCTCTGATATGAACAAATCATGTGGATGCTGCAGGGTGCAAGGAGTGTCTGACCCCTAAAAATATGCTCTGTTTCTCATGTAATGCTGACTTAAGCCTTAAGGGGAGACTTTACTGTGTGAACATTGAAATAAGTAGGCAGTTGGCACTATTAAGAAATGAGTGTTGTAACGGCTTTGAAAATAATCCCTGGTTGGGTTTTCTTACTTTTGCATTTACACATTTCGCATCATACTTACCCATTTTGCATCTTTCAGTAGCAGAAAGGGACACTAGCCATGTCTATTTAGATGTTCAAACATATCTAGGAACATACCTCTCAGATGATTTTTTTAACCGAGAGATAATTGACTATTAGTTTCAGGGGTACAACATAATGATGCGATATATGTATATATTGTGAAATGATCACCACAGTCAGTCTAGCTAACCTCTATCACCACACATATTTCATTTTTTTTCCTTGTGATGAGAATTTTTAAGATCTACCTTCGTAGCAACTTTCAAATATACGATAGTAACTAGAGTCCCCCCGCTGTACGTTGTGCCCCCAGGACTTACTTATCTTAAAACTGGAAGTTGATACCTTTCAGTCACTCTCAGAAGATGATTTTGCCTCCCAGAGAAAAAGCAAGGCATGATACCGTGCCAAACATAAGTGGAAGTCCTTTTCTTCAAGGAGAAAGGGTTAGCTATTTAAGACAAATTTCTGTAAATGACAGTAATAAAACAGCTGCTCAGAACTCAGGGCATCTTAATTAGCCCTTTGAACAACATGTTACTGTCACTTGATTTCACAGGCAATTTTACCAGGTTTTGAGATGAAACACAAGACTGTGAAGTGAAACTTGTGTATCATTGGTAGGTAGAAGAAATGGTTTAAGAAAGTTCTTACCAGCTTTCCTGAACTTTTCTTTTAGAGAGTAAGTTTTTTATTGCATTTTCTCAATATTATTAGGGGACATTAAGTATTTTAATTTAGTTGTAAATGTTTGAAAAGATATAACTGTATCGGAGGTAAAATTTAAACTTTAGATCTTGCACACATTCATTTATCCACTCAAATATTTATTGTGAGATTTGAAATGGAAGGGAAATTGAGGTATGAGATAAAATTATTTGGACAATTTAATGTACTCCGCTGATTCATTTTATTTTATTTTATTTTTAAAGATTTTATTTATTTATTGAGAGACAGAGAGTGAGAGCAAGAGAGCATGAGTGGGGAGAGAAGCAGATGGAGAGGGAGAAGCAGACTCCCCACTGAGCAGGGAGCCCAACAGGTGGCTCCATCCCAACACCCTGGGATCATGACCTGAGCCAAAGGCAGATGCTTAACCGACTGAGCCACCCAGGCGCCCCTAAACATTTTTTAAGTTTAAAAAATAAAAAGAGAAAAATCCTAGAATATGTTTCTTTCTTTCTTTCTTTCTTTTTTAAAGATTTTATTTATTTGACAGAGAGAGACACAGCGAGAGAGGGAACACAAGCAGGGGGAGTGGGAGAGGGAGAAGCAGGCTTCCCGCCGAGCAGGGAGCCCGATGCGGGGCTCGATCCCAGGACCCTGGGATCATGACCTGAGCCGAAGGCAGACGCTTAACAACTGAGCCACCCAGGTGCCCCTTGCTGATTCATTTTAAAACAGATGGTACTCTAGTTCAGCTGTCCTATCCCCTCTTCATTTAGGGATAGCCATTTGTAGGTATCCCCAAGAACAGGGAGAGTGTTCTCCGGTGTTATCTAATTAATATGTCTCTTTTTGTGGCAGTGTAAGTAGATTTGTGGTTTGTTTTTTTCAGTTCTGATTTCTTTCTGGACTCTTTAACTCTCCCCACCTCATGGTGAACGTGGGATTCCCCTGCCCCTTTGTGGATGTCAGAAGGGAGACTTTCTGTTCTTGACAGTGGTACCAGATTATGAGCTTCCGTGTCAGAGCACTATTCTCAGGGCTCAGCGCTAGACAGAAGGCAGTAATCGTGGGGCTGAAGAAATCAGTAAAAGGATGTTTATCACAGTGCTATTTTATAATATTGAAGAATTGGAAACAAACTAAAAGTTAAGAAGTAATGAATTCAGTGTGTCCATTAAAACATGTTACAATCATTACAGATCTTGTTTTTGAAAAATATTTAATGACATGCAAAAAATTCTCAATAAATTAATTGAAAAAGATGTAATACTTATACGTTCGACATGATCCCAATTTTGTTAAAAACTTTTAGTTGTCTATCTACTCACTCAAATACATACTCTTTTTGACTCTAAGAAAATTAATTTTTCTCACTTTGTAAGAGCATCTGCCAAATTTATAATCTTTAAAAATGAACATTTCACAAACAGGGAGAAATAATAGGAAGAATGAGAGTGGCTGTGAAAATGTTATGTTCTTAATCAGTTGGATTAAGGGTCATGATTTGGGATTTCACACTCTATAATAGTTGGGTGTTTAAGTCAGCTTGAGGGTAATGATCTTTCCCTCCAAAGACATACATGTGTTTTGGGATAGCAATTTTTTAAAAAAGATCTAAATATCCTTTGTATTCACTGACATACCTATGAGTATCCCAGTTCTCTAAAAGATTAAATTGGAAGTTTTACCTCTTCGTCAAGGGATAGACACATACTATTGATCTCTGTAGTTCTGACTTTAAAGTTTGTTGTGTTTTGTTTTGTTTTGTTTTTCTGGATGGCGGTGAACAGTTTCCCCGTCTTTTGTAACTCGTGTATCAGAAAATTCTGGTTATCTACATTTCTTCATTGTTGAATTTGCACCTGCTTTACATCTTTTCCAGGAGTTGGTTTTTCACAGTCTCCAGCCCCCTATAATTTCTCATTGTTTCGTTTGAGATTACCTTTCTTTCCTCCTTGTCCCCTAAGTGTCCTGAGGTCAGCTGCTACGTTTCTTCTGTTACTAGATTACTCCTTGGGGACCCAGAAGCCAGTGTCCCGCCTCCTGGGAGTATGTTTTTAGAAATTCTTACTTCCACTGTGTTCCAGAGTCTCATACCCACCCTAAGGGCATAACCCCAAAGACGTCCCTTTTTTAACTTCATCATTGGGGTCCAGCAGAATTAAAGATGTTTCCAGCTGATTGTCTCATGACTATTTTAATATTTTGGCTAATATTCTTTAATGTTGATCCATTAATAAATTATAGCAAAGGTAAAAATGGCATGTTTTAATATTTTCTCCCGAAAATAATATATGCTTGTAAAAAATGAAAAACATATATACACAAGTTTGAAGAAACTAAGAATCCAAAGTAATCTCATTGCTAAAGAACCTCTCTCCACAGTTTACTGATTAATATTTAAAATACATATATTTAGTTGACCTAAACTGATTCATTAGGTCTGCACAACAGAACACCACATTTACGTGGGGAAGGCGGAGTGGGGGAGAGTATATGGTTGAGTCACGGGAGCCTAAGCAATACAGGCTTATGAAGGGCAGGGACGTGGTGCATTCTGAACATTGTGAACACTTGATGAGCACTAATCATGGTCCAAACAGCACCAAATCGAGGATAAAACCAGTGCCTTTAACAGATATTTCTGTGTAATAAGATAAAACCCATAAACTAAGAACTAGTCTTTTACTAATTATACGTTATTACAGTTTACTGTAGTGACAAAGGCTATATCATATACATATAGTCATTTTACTATTTTGGACACTTTACTGAGAATCTTATTTTAGGACAGTCCACAATGTATAATAAATACATCCTTGTGTTTCAGTTCCCAGCACTGTGGAAAAAATTAATTTACGAATGCTATTCCCAGAACTTGTCAGTCATCACAAATAATTTTAGAGCATCAACATAGCTTTGACATCTGTTTTCAGCTACATCAGAAACAGGAAAAACAACAGGTAACAAAACCATTGTTACCATGAACTTTAAAGGCTCAACGTAGGGGCGTCTGGGTGGCTCAGTCAGTTAAGCTTCTGCCTTTAATCAGGTCATGATCCCGGGGTCCTCGGATCGAGTCCCGCATCAGGCTCCTTGCTCAGCAGGGACTCTGCTTCTCCCTCTGCTTGCTGCTCCCCCTGCTTGTGCCCTCTCTCTCTGTCAAATAAATAAATAAAATCTTTTTAAAAAATTTAAAATAAAGGCTCAAAGTAATTTGTTTTCCTGGAATTTTATGTTGAATATTATTAGAGTCACTTGATCATTAATTGAAAATTTATGCTCAGATTGTAACGTTATTCATAATAGAAATAAACTTGTTTTAGTAAACAGAATGAGATATGTGAGAGGGAAAGGAAAGAGGAGAAAGATAGCTACTTGGATCACGCAGCACAGAGTTTCTCTCCAGAGTCTGCACGTCTGGCGTCTTGGCTTATTCTCTCCCGGCTCCTCCCCTGCAGCTGAGGGCACAGGGAAAAGACATACGGTTTGGCACAGACAGGCCGAGTTCAGTCCTGGCTCCGTGTGTAATAGGTGGCTGATCCTGGGCAGGTTGCTTGTCCTTTCTGGCCTCAGTGTTCTCAGTCATAAAGTGGGGGGATTGATGAGTGACGTGTGTGAAGTCCCTCTGCCCGTGCTTTCCCTCGCCTGTCCTGTTCTCACTGTTGAGTGCTTGCTGGCCTCTTCTGTGCTCATCCTCTTGCCTGTGCCTTACGGCCACTACCTTACCTTTTCACAGCTTCATGTTTTTCCCATTAATCCAACCACCGTTCGTTTATTGAGCACGTTATGTGGTAGGCAGTGTGGTAGATACAGGAATGAATAAGGCACGGTTCCTGTCTTTAACAAGATTACAATACATATGAGGGGAAAAAGGTTGATCAGTAGACAGACAGCAAGAGGTGATGCCTGCTTTTCCAGTGTAGGGGGACTGTTGGGTCTGCTTGGGAGACGAGGAGTTTGGCTTGTACTTATGGCACATTTTCATTTAAACCCTATTTAGATGGACTGTAGAATGTTCAGTAACTTTTTTTTTTTTCCTAGCACACATGTAAAATTAAATTGAATATTCTATATTCTGTTACAGTCAAATTATTATAGCAAAGGAAGACTGAAAGAGTGTGTGATCAGCAAGTTCCAGTTGTCCCAGTTATAGCATTAGATGGGCTTTTTCAGAATCATTTATTATGTACCTGACAAAGATTTATGGAAAACATTTTTATGAAGTTCATCATGTATTTATCCATACTAAGAACTCCCTTAACTTTGGAAACTAATTTCCAGTGTTTACATTTAACAGCAGTTTTACTTTTTGAAAATCAGATTTCTGTGCATCTTCTGCCTCACCTGTCCATAAGGAAGAGTTATCACCATTTTGCAATATGTAATAAGGATGGCATTCTTGGTACTGATGTGCCTGGAGGAAATCTATAACCTATATATCGAGTTCATTGCTGTCTTCAGAGCTTGCTACCCATGTCGGCTGTTGTATGTCAGCTGGGACATGGTTCCCAGGACCTCATGTACAGTTGGGGACATTGTCACCTAGACAAGAAATGCCTGTTCCGAGGGTGTGTGGGGCTGAGCTCTGTCTCACACTCAGTCACCAAGTCCTATGCCTAAGGGACTTCTTCCTCCAAGAGAGGATGCTTTTTTTATGATTTGCAAGGAAGGTGCTTTAGAGGCTATATCTGACCTGGTTATTCCTCTAACATCACGTGGTAGCATAGAGTTAAAATATGATACCTGAGACAAGTACAGGTTTCGGATCTGTAAGGCCAATTGGCGTCAGATTTAGTCAGTTCTTTGTTTTTAGACCATGATTAAACATGTGGTTGCCCCCCAAGTTTTTTAAATGAGGCTCCTCAAACAAATGTATCATTCTGACATACAGTCCTGTTTCATAATGTGTTACTCATTCCATTTAAAGTATACAATTAAAGCTCATCCAAAGCCCCAAGAGTTGGGGATGGAAGGAAGAATTATAGAATATTCTGCCATTATATGCCACAATATATGAGAGGGAGAAGCAGACTCCTCAGTGAGCAGGGAGCCTGACACGGGGCTTGATCAGGAACCCTGTGATCATGACCTGAGCCGAAGGCAGAGGCTTAACCAAAGGAACCACCCAGGTGCCCCCAAAATAAGTTAAAAGAAAAATGCTGTCAGGACTTTTCAAGTATGCCTTGTTCAGGCATTCTCAAAGATTAGCCCCCAAAAGTAAATGATTATTATCTTCCTTACAGCCAAGACTAGAAAAATCACTTCAAAGTACAAACGCTGGATTATTGCCGTAATTTGTGCCTGCTGTAAGCAACTACCATAAGCAACCTAAAGTAGTAGTTGCTAGCTGCTGTAGCCATGATTTAAACGGTGTCAGGCTATTATTTCCCATGGCAAGGGAAATGTTGAACTGCAAAAGAGGCAACAACCCATAAACATCTAGATCTGTGCAAACAGCAGGATCGCCACCAGCCACACGTGGCTATCGAGTGCTTGAAATGTGGCTGGTCCAAATTGAGACACGCACCCTGGATTTCAGACTTCGGAAGAACGTTAGAGATCTCATTCTGATTTTTAATATAGATTAGTGTTGAAATAATATTTTGGCTGTGTTGGGTTAAATAAAATATTAATATTAATCTCATATTTTCTCTTTACTTTTTAATGTGGTTACTACAAAATTTAAAATTACATGTGTGGGTCACATTTGTGGTTTGAATTCTCTTCCTGTTGGACAGAGCCGGTTTGGGTATTTCAGGAGAAAACAAGGGAGGGAGATTTGTATATGATTTCTTTATAGTCTCGATCTCACAGAATACAGTATCTTGTTCCCTTTTCACTGGGGGCTTGGGCTGTCTCCCCACTATAAAAAGGTTATCCGGTATCATTGAAAATATGGTTTTTCCATCCCATGGCTCTTCTGCAGTTTACTTAATATTTGGATTACTTACAATATTGCTATGTAATCTCTACCACAGAATCTTCTTGCACAATGTTAATCTTTTCCTTAGGAGAAATGGCTTTAAGCTTTCGCTCCAAATTACCAATTGCCCTCTGAGTGGGGCCAGTTTGCTCTTACTAGAGGTGTGTGCCTCTTTGGCCATTTTCTCTGCAGACGGGGATCTTCACTTTATTGTTGTCATCGTCTTTGCCAATTTGATAGTGTGTGTGTTGTCTCTATTAGAAAAGGAAAAACAACTAAATTTTATACTCTGGCATGAGCTGCTCAGTGTAAACTAAGAGGGAAGAATGACAGACAGCTTATCTAAGCCCACTGGGATAGAGGTTTGAGTTAATTGATAGTCTATGTAGAAGTACATCAGACTCAGTGACCATTCCAAATTATATTTTTAATGCATGTCTGGTCCTCTTTGCCAGCAACAAAGACCCTAAGAAATAAATAATTTAAAATGCATGGAATACCTGCGGGATGAGTCTTCTGGGAACCAATCCATACACGTGCCCTAGGAATGAAAAGAAGCCAAGAACAGTTAACATTACGTGTAGTTTTAGAAGTACATAATGAAGATCCTGGGGAGAAGAGTCCTTCTCGAGTGGGAAGTTTTTAATTGGCATGGCTACATGGGATGCAGTTTCATCAGGATTGCAAGTCCAATTAGCCAAGACTTTATGAAAATCCCTTCTGTGCCCTCTGCAGTTGAGGAGAACAAATGAAAAGAAACACTGAACACCCTTTTGCTTTCCTTCTCTTCGTTTAGCCAGAGTAGAAACTGGCTTATATCAAGACATTGATCATCACTGTTGTCATTAACAGTTTTCACACACAGCAGTTTGAACGGTTCCATAGGAGGTTGCTGTCCTGAAATTGTCCATGTCTCAGGTTTGCTCTGCGATTGTAACAATAAGAGACAGCCCGCTGAGGGATTGGATGCTCCTACGCATTGGCGACGCCACCTGCATTCTCCCTGCTCCTCCATATTCTGAACAGAGCCTGATGGTCCTGCAAACCCTATGCCTTTGCATGTTTTCACTACTTGATTGGTTTGATAATTTAAAAAGAAAAGACAACTTAAAATATGTTTTTCCCCGAAATGTCCTCTGCATTCTTTCATCCCCTTTTCAGGTGATGGATAGGTCAGATGCCATTTCTCCAGAAACTGTTTATTTCTCTTTGTTGAGAATAAACACATACCTATAAAACATACTCTTTAGGTTCTAAACGTCTTTCTCGTTCTGTCTTCTACACGGTGGATTATGGTAGATTTTAATCCTCATCACTTTGCTTTTTGTTGTGTGATTAGCTGAAGGGCTTTGGCCTTTTTTTACTTTGTTCCCCCATCTCAGGATGAAGTCTTAGGTATACATGAGAGCTTTTTTTGTTTTCCCCAAATTGTCTCCAGTGTCTACTTTTAGTAGTATAAACTTTTCTTAATTTTTAAATTTTTTTTTAAGATTTTATTTATTTGACAGAGAGAGACACAGCGAGAGAGGGAACACAAGCAGGGGGAGTGGGAGAGGGAGAAGCAGGCTTCCCGCAGAGCAGGGAGCCTGATGCAGGGCTGGATCCCAGGACTCTGGGATCATGACCTGAGCCGAAGGCAGACGCTTAACCCGACTGAGCCACCCAGGCGCCCCTTATTGACATTAATCTTCTTAATCATCCAGACTGGTCCCCTTTTCAAAGCAAGGATACTAACCTCCCGTTCACCAACCTACCGTGTTTTAGTGGTTCCCTAGATTTTGGGGTTTTAAGAACCAGTGTACTAAACAAAAATAATTGAGGTTAGAGATCCAGTATAGAGTGAAGATTGTATTTTATCAAAAAGGACACAAACTGAAACAACCACCACTTTTCACTACTATTTCATAAAAAGAAAGGCCATTTTAAAACAAAAAAATGTGAGAAGTACATAATCTTAGAATAAATTAAACTTTTGCAAAAATTCACTGTACTTATTTTTCTGTTTCCTGCTGGTGACCATCTCTTCTAGGTCCATTTTTGTGAGATCCTTCTTGCAACAGCATCCCTGACCCAGGCTTTCCCCTAGCTCTGCTTAAACACCACTAGTGGTGGCAGGCTCTCCACATCCGTTTTTAGAGAGGCCGTCTTTATATATAGTTTCCTTTTCCAGGTAAGCATCTGTAAGGCCCTCCACTGTTCCGGCCTCGGAGGATGTGATTTCTGGGCGTTTGTCTGCAGTGTTCTCACTCTCATCTGAAAGTGCTCAGACTAGGTAAAACGAGATGTTTCCAACAAATATGTTCAGTGGAAAAAGCATTCAACGAAAGCAGGCTACTGTTATTCATTTATTTATTCCTCTACTGCTTTCTTCTGAATTTTGACTGTTGACAGTTCTGCGGCCTGATGGGCAAAGGAAAGCAGTCCAGAGGTGCACGTCGGATGGGGACGCGGCCGTTCGGGCAAGGCAGCAGTGGGCTGACGCAGCACTCAGCGTGGTGAGGGTGGTGGGGAGGGCAGTCAGAAAGGCTTGCTGCTGCAGAGTCTTGCAGAATGACACTGAATTTCCCAAGCAAAGGACTATCTTAAAGGTCAGGAACTTACACCGGAGCAGGGTGGGCACAGGGATAGGTAAGCTGGAATTGAAGGAGTTGGCTTGGGCTGCTATTACAGAGTACCACAAACCAGGTGGCTTTTTTTTTTTTTTAATTTCTTTATTTGAGAGAGAGAGAGAGCACAAGCCCAGGAGAGGGGGGAGGGGCAGAACGAGAGGGAGAGGGAGACTCTCAAGCAGACTCCCCACTGAGCGCAGAGCCCAATGCAGGGGCTCAATCCCACAACCCTGAGATCATGACCCAGGCCGAAACCGAGAGCTGGATGCTCAACTGACTGAGCCACCCAGGTGCCCCCCGTCCCCCTGGGTGGCTGATGATAACAAAATTATTGTTTCACAGTTTTAGAGGCTAGAAGTCTAAAATTAAGGTGTCAGCAGAGCCATGCTCCCTCTGAAACCTGTAGGGGAGAACCCCTCCTTGCCTCTTCCCAGCTTCTGGTGGTTTGCCACCAGTCCTTACTGTTCCTGGCTTATGGCTCTGTCCCTCATGTCATCATACAGCATTCTCTGTGTCTGTGTATCCAGATTTCCCTCTTATAAAGACACCTGTCACATTGGATGGGGGCCTGTCCTAATAATGACCTCCTCTTGCCTTAACTATATCCACAAAGACCCTGTTTCCAAATAAGATTACATTCACAGGTACTGGAGCTTAGGACTTTGACATCTTTTTGGGGGACACCATTCAACCCTTAATGCTATGTGTTGGGGAATGGTAACCAAAGAGGCCCCAAAGCATAGTTTCTTACTATGATCAGATCATATATTTTTCTTAGTGTACCCTAGGTCTGTTTTATTCAGAGAACTTGAACTTGTTCCTAATCAAAAAACCCAGGTATTTTCATGTGAATAAGCTGAAGCTTTACCTATATTTATACAGTTGATTTATCCCCCGCCTTGGAATTTTTATATGACTTATTTTTCCCTGTTAAATATTATAGTGTTGGCTTTGGCCAAGAATTCATTCTAGCCTATTGAAACAATTTCATAGTACTAATTTTGACATCTTACATCCACCACCCCCCCGCCCCCCCCGACTCCAGCTTTGGAACATATATATGTATAATATGTGTGCTATCAGTCACCTGATGTATGCAGTTGTTTACCGAAAAAGGGCTGCCAAGAACAGAGCTCTGTGGCACAACTGTAGAGCCTTCCCTCCATGCTGTGATCACTGACCAACAGACGTCAGCTCAGACACTTGTTTAACCAGTTACCCACTCATCCAAACTGAATTTCTCTTCCCAGATGTCCTCATCTAGTCCATGAGCAAATAATGGTTTTTATTTAGCTCAAATCAAAATATACTTTGTTCCATTCCCAAGTAGCCCTGTCTTCCTTAGTACCCCCCAAAAGAGAAAGAAAAAAGCTTGAATGTGCATGACTTACTCTTAAGGACTTTACTCTGGTACTTGTTCTTTTCACAAGTCTCTCTAACCTTCTGTTTACTAATCCACTCTGGAATTTTGCTTCAGATCAGCATTAGCCTTCATTTCTTGAGTCTAGTTTTTTGTTCTTTTAGAGAATCTGAGTAACATTTTCCCTTTCCATTAGCACCTCTCCTATTGTGCAAGATTTCTCAAAGCAACCAAGACTGGAAAATTCTTACTAAGTCATGTAAACAGTCCCAGTCTTCATTCACAGCCCCCTTACTTGCAAAGGAGAATGAAGAAAGAACATCTTCTGGAAAATGCAGTGAATTCCAGCGGTCTTGAGAGTGAGGTATATTACCTTCATTTGGGATGTGGTAATTTTGTGAAACTGATACTGAAGTTCTCTTTAGTTCCATTCTTTCACAGACCAAGGATTCCTCTCTGGTTTTCTTAAATTTTAAGGTTATAAACTTTCAGAGCCATACTACTCTGTCTCTGGAATGATTGCTTATCTTCATCTGCAGAGTCTAAGGACAGTCTTGTTCAGAGGCAAACGAGTAGGAAAACCAGTGTGGGAGAAACCATTGTGCCTTTTCCATCAGATCCACTCTTAGAGCCGTGACCATGGTCACAAGTGACCCTTGAATGAAATATCTAAGTTTAGAAGCGTCAACTGTGCTGGCAGGCTATGTTAGTGTTCTCTTACTTATATGGTCCAAGTGTAATTTTTTTTTTTTTTTAACTAGTGATGCACTTATATTGTATCCCCAGATTTCTTAGAGCTAAAATGAGTAAAAGAGATATCATTTTCCTTTTTAGTCTGTTTTTCAGACTGGCTTTTCAAGGTCATGGGGCAGTCAGGATTTATTACTTTAGAAAAGGATGGACTGATTGCATTTGGAAATCAATAGACTGGTGCTGTGTTTTGAATCAAAGCCAGCACTGGTGTTCATTCTAGGAAATATCCAATTTGACTCTTGCCTTTTTAGCTTGTGTCAGAATCAAAAGAAATTTCTAGCTAATTTGCACACTCTGTTTTAATAGTTTCAGATAACTCTGTTTTGCTTCAGAGAGCATGTTTACTTTTACTCTCTGTCACGCTGTTCTTGTTTTGAATGAAGCGGTCGCTAATGGTTTTCGGTGTTAGTGTTTAATGCACTCAGTTTCTATAGACTCTGACATAGTTCTTTGGTACATTGTGTGTGTGTGTGTATGTCTCAAAGATTTCTAGTTTTGATTATTTTTTTAAAAGAGCAACAAATTATAGAGACACACGAAAAACAGTCTAGGAACAAAAACTATTAGGTTTTTGGGTCGCCCCTCCCCCCAACATTTTACAGTTTTCTTTCTGGTACTAATTTTTACTTCCATGTTAAACTGTTAAATTGCTTCAGTTCCCTCCTTGGTGTTTTTATAAGCTAAATTGGGATAAAATACAAGGCCATGTTCATTTTCCAAGGCAAAATGCAGTATTTCCCTTCTCCCTACTACTGCCAACCTCCCTCCATTCCCCACACCAAACACTTCGAGGGGAAAAAAATTCGTTACATGTTTATATTTCATTTATTCAGCCAGTATATATTGAGTGGTTACATTATGCAAATAACCATGCTGAAAAGTAACCATAAAAATGGTAGGTCTACATTTTCTCAATACTTGCAACCTTAGGACCATGTCGAAATTACGGTAAGAAGGTAGTCTCGCTTAGTGCTCTCAAATGGTAAGAATTAGAAGTGCCATTATTTGGAGGGGATTGGGAGAAAAAGGATAACATATATTAATTATTGTGTATCTGTTATGTGTCGAACACCGTTCCAGCCCCTTACCAGGGGTCCCGTGAGCGTAGATGCTATCATGCCACGGTAAAGTGGGGATACTGAGGCCAGACAGCTACACCAGAGTCGCAAAGCTGGTCATTGGCCAAAGGAGCACTTGAGCATAGGCCTCTCTGTCTGCAACTCTGTCTTCTTTCTAGTATAACATTGTCTTCCTTATGATACAGTAAAGTGAAGCGCTATGTAAACATGAAGGTGAGTTGTCAAAGCAAAGCAAATATATTACAGGTTTTGGTGGGAGAGTGAGAAAACTTTTAAAATGCTCTCTCCTTGTCAGTTCATAAATTCAATTCAGAAATAAAGACCACTTTGTGTAATCAAGGTGCCTTTGTTTTAAAAGTTAGACATTAATCAGGGTTGGAGACTTTTAGGGATTCTTTTTTATGATAGATAATCTACATTTTACTTGCCAAATTCTGGGTTCCATTTTCAGCGAGTATTATTTTCCTCTGACATATTACTACTTGGGAGCACTCGTTTGGGTCTGGCCGTCTGTGAATGCATCCCTAAGTGCTGTGGTGCAGTGACTGGTGGCAAAAGTATTGTTATAAGGTAACATAAGTGACTCTTTGTGTGCTATGTGTTCTTCAAAGACCATAAAATAGTGTAAAGCTACTTTACCTTGATTGCAGATCATAATAGACTTGATACTAAACTATAATAGCAAATCTGTGTAATAAATCAAATGCTTTATAGTGTGCTTTTTATTTAGAAGAGAGGTATAATGTTTTCATTGAATATGGCAAAAATGCATTTTAGCCATTTCTAATGAGGTAGTTTTAATGTTCATTCTCAATTATTTAGTTCAAGCCATATATGCAATAAATAGCATCAATTGTTACTTTTGTAGCAATTATAATAGATTAGTTATGCCACCCAGGAATGTTGAAAAGGCAGATTAGCAGGCATGGCTCTAAATTTAGTCGGAAGAGGATACAAATCTCAAAATCTGGGTGCAAATTACCAATTTTATGTGTAGTCTGAAGGAGTGTGTTTATCTTAAAATTCCAGCATTGTGAAAAATCAGATATGTAGATGCATCTCTTTTCTCTTGAAAAATGTGATACTTTGTCCCAAAGCTTCTCTAATTTATTCTCCATCAGCTCACATGCTGTGGGAGAACCAGTCCAGTGGAGGGATAGACTCCTTGAGGATGGTTTGAGCTCCTGCTAAATCATCTGTCATCCTAAGGCCCTAGGTCTGGGACTGGGGCTGAAACTCCTCGTCCTTTCCAGGACAGTGCAGAAAAGGGAGCTGGGGTGGCTCCTTTTCTCCATCTTCTGCATTCACAGAGGTAAGCCATTGGCTTTCCATAGCACTGACACCATGGATTCTTTTTCTCAGATGTCAGGTTAAGCATTTAAGGTTAGTTCAAAGAAGTCCTCTGTCTTCAAACTCTTCTGTCGTTGAGAACCTTTCCAGTCATCTCCTGGCTGTCCTCATCCCTCCATTTTAATTTCTTGAACTTGACTGTTATTGCTTGAGTACCAAGAATGAAATAAATAAATGAATAAATACAGTAAAATAAAATGGGGCACCTCGCTCTCTGCTCATCCTAGCCATAAGATTTTCATTAATCTTACTAAACTTTTGCTTTCATCATATTACTGTGCAGTTACAAAACCTCCAGCCACATTCTGTTCCTTGACTCCTTTTCCTGGAACTTAAGGCCCTATCGGACCTTTTCAAACTTAGCTTCCTTTACTCCCCCAACACAGGTTGCTAATTAGATGGGTTCTTCTGTTTATTGTCCTCTGTAGCCCACCTGAATTTCTGCTTTCCCCGAAGTCTTTCCTGGTGAACTTAACCTTCATCCTGTGTTTATGCCTCCTTTATTTAGCATTCATCAGATAAGACCTCAGTATTCTTATTTTTTTAATATTAAATTCCTTACATCCCTCCAAAGATTATCTCCCTCCCCCCTCCTTTGATAACAAGAATGATATCATGTGTATTTTTTTGTAGGCCTTGTATGGTGAAGGGCATGCCAGAGACATGCTGTAAATATTTGTGGGTTGATTTCTTGGTCTGGTCTCTTGCTCGACTGTCCTTGTCTTTCCTGTGCTCCGTTCATCTTCAGCACCAGGTTTGTTCCTAACCTTCAGGGCTATAGCAGCTTTTCCTGCCAAGCATTTTACCTCCTTCAGACCCTGGCTCCAATTTCAGCTGCATTAGATGAAGCTTTCTGTTCTGTCGCATGTATCAGAAATCATGTATTCACAAGGGCACCCCCGGCTGTACCACACAAGTGGGAGGGACGGACTGCTAACGAATGTTAAGAGTTAAGCCAGGGCGCCTGGGTGGCTCAGTCGTTAAGTGTCTGCCTTCGGCTCAGGTCATGATCCCAGGGTCCTGGGATCGAGTCCCACATCGGGCTCCTTGCTCGGCAGGAAGCCTGCTTCTCCCTCTCCCACTCCCCTGCTTGTGTTCCTGCTCTCGCTATCTCTCTCTCTGTCAAATAAATAAATAAAAATCTTAAAAAAAAAAAAAAAAAAAAAGAAAGAAAGAATTTAATCAATATTTAAAAAAAAAAAAAAAAGAGTTAAGCCAAAACAGCTGAAATGAAAAGCGGAATAACTTTCTATACCTTTAATATTTGTATATCTTAGAAGAGTCTTACAGAAACATTTAAAATCTTCAGTGCTAACCAGGTAAAGTCTGACAAAATTTTTTTGGTATTAATTGCCTAATTTTAAAATGTCACGTCTTGTGTCTCATCTTCAAATACTGACCGCTTTCTATACCAAGTAAATAAAGAAAACCAACCCAGGTGAATTATTCAGGGTAGTGAGGGTTGAGAATAATATGGACAAGTGACTCCTACTTTTTTTATTAGCCAAATGAGTGTAATTCAATACTTTCCTTCCCCTATTCATCCCATTGTTGGGAGAGCTAAAGCAAATTTTAGGAAATCCTCTTTTCCTGGTAGGCCACTGAAAAAATAAAGCATCGAAAAGAGCAAGGTGGAAAAGGACATACACCGTATCATCTCTGTGTGGGTGTGTTTGTGTGTACAATTTTTTTTCTTTTCCCCCAACAAGTCCAAAATAACAAGAGGAATTTTGGCTTATAGTCTCCAAATCCATTCCCACCCAGTAGATACATGAGTTGCTCCTTTTAAGCTTTAAAGCCAGTGGTGCCTCCTTCCCACTAATATATATGTGCTCTGTTGGGCATCTTATTCCACATAGACCCGTGTTGTCTCTACCCAGAAAGTCCGGGAACTCCCTTCTGAATGTTCTCAGCCTCTGTCCTGGAAACCTTTGCAGTTAGAGTCTGCCCTCATCCCCTCACTCATTTGGAGCTGTGCAGATTCAAGATTGGAATTGCTTTGAACCTATGGAGAACAGTCTGTGGTTGGTGACCAGTTTCTGCAGCTGTCAGCATGGTTGTCCAAATCAAACTTCCTGCCTCCCATTTTTGCCACTTCCTGTCTGTGCAACTTGACTAGGTCCCAAACTCTGCTCCCCAGTTTCCTATCTACAGAGTGGGAATAATACCTTACCTACTCCAAAGGTGGTGGTTAAGATTAAAATAATTGACTTAAGTCACTTAAAATAGTGCCTGGCATAAAGTAAGAGCTGTAGAGATGTAAGCTATTCCTTTTCTTATTTTCCTGCATTAACTCTCTCAGTCATATTGTCCAGTGTTGATGCTGAACCGATAGCCATATACTCAGAAATCATTTCAGTTGCCTGTCCCTCCTTCTTGCTGATGATTGTCCTCTGCACAGGCACAGAATCTCAAAGGATGCATGAGTCCCTAGTTGTCCTTCACAGGCAGCTCAGCTATTAAAACAAACAAAACCAGTCATCCTTATACGCATGAGCAATATCCCGCCCTTTGTCAAACGGAAAATCTCTTTTTTTGTTTACTATAATAATAAAACTATATACTTTTTCTTATTTTTGTTTTCCACACACTCATTGCTTTTTCAGGTTTAATAATGTTCATAAAATCTTTCAAAACTAACAGCAACACTGCGAATTACCCCATGGTGCCTTAAATGAATTTACAACTAGAATGACCAATGTTAAAATAACTTACCAACCATTGTCGCCATCTGTTGGTGGTGGATGGATTGGACTTCCCTTTCCAGAGCCTGGGCTTATAACTGGGAATGTTCCAAAGCTGCAGGTTCCTTAGTACAGGAGTGTGTGTGTGTGTGTGTGTGTGTACACGTACACAGGTCACACACACGTGTGTTCCATGTGTACATGCACATTGGACAAAATCTAAGGATAGGCACCAATGTGTCTTAACGTTCATATCCGGGACTTCTGGTGATTTTAATATTTCAACTTACTTTGGGGTGCCTGGGTGGCTCAGTTGGTTAAGTGTCTGCCTGGGCTCAGGTCATGATCCCAGGGTCCTGGGATTGAGCCCCCCCTGGGCTCCCTGCTCCTCGGGGAGCCTGCTTCTCCCTCTCCCTCTGCCCCTCCCTACTCATATTCTTTCTTTCTCTCACTCACTCTCAAATAAATAAATAAGAATTTTTTTAAAAATATTTCAACTTTTCTGTGACTTCTAATTACAATTATGCATTTCTTTTGTAATTAAGGTAAATTAATAAAAAGGTAGAGTTTAGGAGGGACTAGGTGAAGGGGCCAGAGAAGAAAATTAAGTTTTATTTACTAAGGACAGATTAAAATTTACTTTGATTTTATATTTCAGCAGATGAAAGAAATCTAAATGGAAATGGGGGAGAAATGACTAAAGCTGTGATACAAACAAGAAATTTTGGTAGATTCTAAGCAGAAGGTTTTATCAGCCAGGTTGATTTTGGCCAATAGGTTTAAATGGGAGACTTGATTTGTTATCCTCTCCCTTTGAAATTCTAATGACTCTGTAGTCACATCTCTTAATTACTCTTTATCCTTTTGCTTCCTCTGAAGTGGATTATCTGCTTTTAGCAAAGAATATTATATTCTGGGTAGCCAGGGCTACAGTCTGAGCCTTGTGACTTTGAAGCTGGTGAAAACCCAAAGAATCTTCCTATTCACATTTTTTCCCATAAAATGCTTTTTTTTTTTTTTTTTAAAGATTTTATTTATTTGACAGAGAGAGACACAGCGAGAGAGGGAACACAAGCAGGGGGAGTGGCAGAGGGAGAAGCAGGCTTCCCGCGGAGCGGGGAGCCCGATGTGGGGCTCGATCCCAGGACCCTGGGATCATGACCTGAGCCGAAGGCAGACGCTTAACGACTGAGCCACCCAGGCGCCCCCCCATAAAATTCTGTGACTTGCTGTCTTCTCTTTGATATTGTCAGAGTGTGAATTCAAGAGGCCTATTCAGTCAAGAGGCCTGCTTCTCCCAAACATGTCCCTGTTACTTACTGATTTTTTAAAACAAACTAAACTGAATATTGGAACGAGGGCTGGTGTATATTTGGTTGCTTTATGAATTTTTACTCAGATGTCTGTTACTCTTGTAGGCACTGATGATCAACAATAGAATCAGACTAAATGTGAATCATCTGTAATCCCCCGCACCCCTTGCCCCACATTATTAAATCTTGCCGCAAAGAGAACTAGTAGCAGGAAAGGTGCCTGCTCTGAAGCCCGCTGTGCCTTTTCCTGTTCCTTGAGGCGCCATTTGATAGACGGCTCATGCCCATGTTCTAGATCCCTTCTCACGGGATCAGAACTACTTGTTCTGTACTCCATTCCCACACATGGTGACTGCATCACCCACGGAGAGCCGAGGATTGAAAGTGTGACATCTTCTAGTTCAGTCATTTTAATGAGGTACCTCTGGTGCTTTGGGAGGTGTCACTGAGTGGACAGCCCAAGAAAGAAGATAGTTTACGAGAGGTAAACCCTTCAGTACCCCTCAGGTGACTCCATATAAGCAGCCTCCTGAGCCGCCGGAGGCCAGGGAGGCCAGTATGGAATAGCTCCATAGACAGTACCTTTCTGAGAAGTCACGGTCTTTCAGGCTTAACCCACAAATCATGGTGAAAACCGCAATAGAAAGTAAAACTGATAAATTTCAGAAATCTCTCTTCTCCCACACACCCCCCATCCCTCTTTCAACCATGAACCACATGTTTATTTCTTGTGTTTAACACAAACAAAAGCTTTACTTTGGCTTGAAAAGTAAATCTACTCCCATACCTTGATAAGAAGAGGTCTCCCACTTGGTTCCTTTCCTTTCATACCCTCCGTGTATAAAGGAAACATTGTTTCTCAAAATTATTTCATGAATAAATTGCAGTGAGAATTTAAGCAGAATTTGTTTAAGCTTTGGGGTTTTAGGAGAGACTTTAGGCTTAAAATGTATATGAGCTTTCGTTTTCCCGTTTGCAAAAATGGGAATAATAGCACCTACCTCATAAGATTGTTGCAAAGTTGATTAAATAAGATCATGCATACAAAGTCCCTGGCACAGAGCCTCGAACATAAGTAGGAACTGAGTAAATGTAATCCCTTTTTTGGTTTCTTATAAAATCACAATGGATTGGATGAGGAGATCAGGGATGGTTTCATGGAAGAGATAATGTTTGAACAGGTTCTTCAAGTTCAAACATGGATAGAATGGGATAATGATGGGATGAGAGACACATATTTTAAAGTGATGTTTAAGGTAAATTAAAGCAGCAGACAAGGTTGGAAGCACCAGAAGCTGGAGGCAAGGCAAGAACTATTATGTATTTTTTGCTTGGGTCTAGACATAGTGAAGGGAAAGGGTGAATATTAGAAACATGTCAAAAACAACTCAGAAGAATTCCTGACTGCCTGGACTCAGGATGACTGAGTCGATGGTGTCTCGAGAACCTCGAGCCTGCTGGGAGATCAAAAGAGGGGACAGTGCTACTGAATGAAAAAAAGACAGTGAAGATGTGTTTTGGGTTCTTTGGGGATGGGATTTAGAAAATAGTGGGCAGGAGGTGACATTGAATGAGATATTTAAGTATCTTAACATACTAAGATATTTAAGTTGAAAGAGAGACAAAAACTAAAGTTTGGGGGGATAACAAAAAAAAACAACTCAGTTGTTTTGGGTGGCTGGGTGGCTCAGTCGGTTAAGCATCTGCCTTCGGCTCAGGTTATGATCCCAGGATCCTGGGTTCAAGCCCCGCATCGGGTTCCCTGCTCAGCAGGGAGCCTGCTTCTCCCTCTCCCTCCCCCCACTCGTTCGTGCACTCTCTCTCTCAAGTAAATAACATCTTTAAAAAAAAAGAAAAAAACAACTCAGGAAGGAGAAACAGGCACCAACAGAGAAGATGCTTTAAATAACACCGTAGCATTGGATGGATTTCCTAGGAAAAGGAAGGGTTGAGAGGAGAGTACTTGGTTAAGGAGAGAGAATAGGAGGCTGAATGGGTGAAGAAGCATGGAAAGAGTGCC